>NW_008343833.1:142852-144195 GCF_000622305.1 Nannospalax galili | reverse complement strand
TGTCCTCCTTGAACAAGAGGACAGGTGATTCTCCACAGTTACAGGGCATTTTGAGAGATGTTCCATAGTCCCCTGGAACTTAGTCGTCCTTGGAGTGCAAGGGGTAAAAACTGTCCTTTAAGTCCCTCTGACCACATTAGTATAGACCTCAAAGTATGTCTGTTAAACATCCAAGAATGTTAGTTCCACCAGTCTGGTACTTTTAATTACTGTGTGTCATGCAGATAAACTTTGGGCAAAGATCAAACGTTCTCAGAAAAACCTTGCCTAGACATATATTACTTGATCTTGTATGTGTAATTTGTCAGTAGGTTGTTGGACTAATATGTTTCCCTCCGGTTTTCTAAAACTAGCTAGGTATTGTATATCTCTCACATTGTCTAATCCCTCCACCATGGTTTCCCCAATTAAGGTGACCCCATTCTCCCCCTTTCTCCCTTAGTAATACCCTTCTCCTACAGTCTTACCTCTCTTGAGCTCCTTCTTTCCCCTTATCTCCTAGGTTCCTTGTATCCTTGTATAACCCCCCCCTTAAAATAACCCCGTTTTTATCCATATCTCCCTTATTAATGCCTGTTTCCTCCTGTTCTTCTCTTTCAGGTTCTTTCTTTTCCTTTACCTCCCTGGTTCTTTTCATTATCCTGGTTCCTGTAGTTATGTCTGGATACATGATCATTTATAAGGATTTGGTTCTAGGATCTACATATGAGGGAGAACATACATCGTGGGTTTTTTTTTTTTTTCTTTCTGAGTCTGTGTTACTTCACTTAGTATAACAGTTTCTAGTTCCATCCATTTACCTGCAAATTTCATGATTTCATCTTTCTTAAAAAGCTAATTCCCTCCACCCCTTCATCCTGTTTATAGAAAAGTCAGACTTTTATAAAGCCGAGCTGCGGGAGCCGTATCGCTCTCAGTGTTGTGTTCTTTTCCTGTGCTCCATTGTCAGGGCTTAAACTTACCATCAAAACCATTGATCAGCAATCTTTTACTATAAGATTTTTAGTAAAGACTTATGCACTTCCTTGCATGAGATTAATAAAGTGAGAAGTTCTCATATTTCAGTAACGAGACAGTGTGAACATTTCTGGGGGTCCTGCACTCACTGTGTAAGTTCAGGGTCAGAGATTCATACTCTGGACTCAGCCGCCATCACACTCGGACCTTGGCCCTTCCATTTATTAGCTACAGAACCGGAAATTATCTTCGTCTCTCCATTGGAAAGAGGGTATGATCACTACAGCATTACAACATGTAAACAGAGAAGATCTGGAACTGAATGGTGAGCTCAGTTTCCAGAATCCATGCTCTGTACTGGGCACTTTTAATTGCATATATAATTA
>NW_008343833.1:119202-141975 GCF_000622305.1 Nannospalax galili | reverse complement strand
AGTCTCTCCAATGCCAGTCACCCACACTGCATGCTCACTCATGTACATGCACGGAAACACCTAGAAGTGTTTTGCAAAAGAGCAGCTCCACATTGTCTCTGGACAAAATTTAATACCTTTACTCAAGGAAAAAGTTTGCATTTAACTTCCCTTCTGATTACTCAAATATTATTTCACAGGCATTAATTTTTCCTGTGGTGCCGAATACAATTCACTGAGTAAAGTGTGCTGGAGGGTTGGGAATTACAAATCAAAACCTAAGTGAACAGCAGGGACATACTGATCGGTGTCGACAAGTATATCTTCTGTGAAGCTCTCTGACAGGACGGCCCAGACTCCCAGGCTTTTAACTAACAGCGGCCTAACCACTCAGGAATAAATTTAGTGTCCAATCAGCTCAAGTGTTTTCTTTGATTAGACATACAGATGGCATTAAACTCATTCTCTATTCTAAAATGCCCAAATATGTTTGTCACACAGAAGCCATCAATCAGTCCCTAAACAGCAGCTGCAAAGAAGGTGACAGGTTCCAGAGCTGGAGGCAGGGGTCGTGGGGTGGCGGGTCAATGCATTTTCCTGGCGGACATCTATTCAGATTATTTTCCAGACATTTGGGGCTAAATTTATAGAACTGTTCTTTATTGCCTTTGGGTTCTTTAATCTAGTCTTCCCCTCTGGAAGAGAAGATAACAAATATTGGGCTCTGGGGAGAGTGTGGTGATAAAGTAGTTGCCTTGCACTATCCAGAGCCCAAGTTAAACGATATGGCTAGGTATGTGGCACATGCTTGTAATCCCAGAGATGATGGGCAGAAATAGGTAGGTAGGGGGTGCTCTCCAGCCAGCCAGCCTAGTGAGTTCTAGGCCAGTGAGACACCGTTTCAAAAACACGTGTGGAGAGCCCTAGAGAAAGGCCGAGTTGCCGGAGGAAGGGGCCGCGGCTGACTTCTGCTCCACGTTCTTTTCAGTTGAGGGTTCAGGGGCCATTTCATTCAAGTATCCACCAAATCATTACGGCATTTCTGGACTAGCTGTCACCCCTCAGCCCAGAGCCTGAAGCATCCTCAGCTTGCTCTGGAGGCCTGAGGGTCAGGACACACCACACAGCGGCAGGCGGAGCAAAGGTGCAGATGGACTAGGGTCCTCTTGCTGGCTGACCTGGGCAAGCTCACTGCAGACATCTCTTCACACATTATGACATGGACTTCCATTTCACATCATGTGGTGCTACAGACCCACACTCCTCCATACATGGGTTCCATCATAGCTGGGATTTAGTGGGAGCTTGGTGTTGAACTGAAATGTCTCAAAGGTGCAGACGCTCCTGACCTTTGCTCTCATTCCATTCAATCTGCCATTGCTTTACCCTGGACACAGAGGCCTGCTAAAATCTACCATCACACTAGGAGCATCTCACTAATGGCTAGCTCCCTGTAGAATATTCTTGATAGACACAATCATTTTTTCATTATAGAGTTCTCAGCTCAAATGTCACAATTTCAAAGATATCCCAGGACCACCAGTTTTGACGAAGATCTTTGTTTTGTCCTGCTTTCTTTTCGACGAGCAACAAGCAGTATCAGGAATCTGTAGGAATCCAGACTGGTTAGTAAAAACAAGGGAGTATCAAGGTGCATCTATCCACTGGAACGCTGGAGCTACGTTCTTCAGAAGGACAGTGGTAACAACAAACTTTTTAACACTCATTTAAAATGATTTAAAATGCTTCATATGTTAGCTTACTCATTCTCTCAGTACACACACACACACACACACACACACACACACACACACACACACACACACACACACACACACACACATACTAATTCTTAGTTTTCAGATGAAGAGATAGAGTCACAAGTAATTTTTATAATTTGCCAAAAATCACACAGCTAGAAATTCCATGATGGAATGTCTCCATTTTCTTAAATAAACTAGTATTTCAAATCCAAGCATGGACATTAAAGCTGTTCTTAAAACCAACTGGAAAAAATCAGATCTAAAGATACAATTAAACAGTTTGAAGAGGGCTCCATGACAGTGAGCTGACAAGTAGTGGCTGGGAACACAATGAGCTCGGCACTGGGTGGGGCCTGAGTGAGAGTCTCAGAGCTCAGTGTGGAAAAGAATTCCAGCTGATTCACAGCCTCAGGGGCATCTCTTAATGCTTCCGAAGTTCCCACCGCAGATGAAACATCTTCTGCACTTCTAGTTCACGACGTCGGGGAGATCTGGGCACAGGAAGCACTGCCCCGTGCCCTCTCAGATTGTGCTCAGACACGGATCCCAAACAAAGGCTTCTGTTTAAACCTAGTCACAGAACATGTGTGCAGGGAAAGATTGATGGATCGATAACAGGAAAAAGGACTCGATTGTGCTTTCTGTCATCTTTCCACACAATTCAAGTAAAGGGCAGAAGTGGGAATTTTCCCAGTTCTGCCTTAAAAGAAAGTGTCACCAGTGCACACGGCACATCTAAATTGCATTTGGATTCCACCCTCCACTCCAGCATGGTTATTTATGGTGTTTACCGAATACAGCCACTATTCTCGGCTCTCTGCACATTTACAAATACACTTTCTAAAAGGCACCCAATAGGGCTTATGATCTATAATTGCCAACTAGACCTAACGGTCATGCATTTACCAACATCACAAAACGATGCGGGGTCCTCTGGGATGATGCCTAGAGAGCTGATAGGTCTTGTCATTCAACGAAATCACGAAGATGTTAATTAGGCCTCAATCCCCCAGCTTTTCAACAAGACTGTTTATGAGCTATCGCACCCACATGTGTCTCCCTCCACTCCTAATAGATACAGAGAGAGATCAACGATATACGCAGTCGTGCTTTTGGAATCATCAGCAGTTTGGGATTAATTTTAATTAACAGGAGGGCAATGATGACTAGCAATTCTTCCTCGCTCATATTTACATATACTTGTCACTTTTATGAAATGCCAAAGTAATCAAAAAATGCATAAAATAATACAATAAAAGTAAAACCATGGACTAGCGAAACAGATAATCATCGCCATACAGCCGAGGAAGCCTGCGCGTGGATTGTCTTCACAGAACTCCCAGGTGTTCACAATTTTAGATTCCAGCGTATCCTTTTAATCTGGCAGGAGGATGATTTTAGTTAAATAACATCTGTGCATGATGGTCTCTCTATTATTTGTTTAATCAGAAGTTTTGAGGATTAACTCATGGCAAGAGGATGTGCCGATGTCTAACACAAAGAGAAGATGAGAAGTGTGCTGACAATAGTGAATCCACAGCATACACACGTACACAAGCACACACACGCGCATACACATATGCACACACACACACGTTCACAAATGTGTGCACACAAGCACACGTACACACACATATGCACACACATGCACACATGTTCACAAATGTGTGCACACAAGCACACACACATACACATATGCACACACGCACATGTTCACAAATGTGTGCACACAAGCACACACACACACATACACATATGCACACACACACATGTTCACAAATGTGTGCACACATGCATACACACACGCATACACATATGCACACACACACATGTTCACAAATGTGTGCACACAAGCACACACACGCATACACATATGCACACACACATGTTCACAAATGTGTGCGCACATGCATACACACATGCATGCACACATGTGACCCAATTCTATCCACACGGATAGATAATTCCATCTATATTTGTAGTTGAAAGGGTAACAATGCTTCCTAACTGACTTGAGATAAAGTAACGTGCCTGAATTTCTACTGACCTACGTCTATCCTTTGACCTTACTGGGTCTTTGACACAGAAGAAGAGAAATATCTCGTTACTCTGCATAGTGGAAGGTTCAGGTACATTGAACACGGCCTAGTCATCTCTACCTCAAGCTTGCTTTCTCACACACCCTCCGTGTAAGCTCCTCCAATAATGGATTGAGGTTCTGCACTTTTTAAATTTTACTTTTTGACCAGTTTACAAAGCAGCTGGTTTCCCATGGTATTTTTACACACACTTAGCTTTGCTGACCTTCCCATGCCCCCTGTGCCCCCATCTGTCTGTTCCCATTTGCTTTGTGTTTTTAAAATGGCACCTGTGTGATGAGGCTCAGCACACAATGTTTGAGCTTCCTGTGTAACTCAGTACTCATCTTCAAATGAATAAGCCCAATTTGTGAATTTTAAAATACTTTATTTATTTTTTATTATTACTTTATGTGTATGAGCGTTATGCTTGCATGTGTGTAAGTGCACCCGTGTCATGCAGTGCCTGCCAGAACAGAAGAGGGTGTCAGATCCTCTGGAACTGGAGTTATGGACAGTTGGCCATCATGTGGGTGCTGGGATTTGAACCTAGATCTTCTACAAGAACAGCCAGTGCTTTTAACTGCTGAGTCATCTCTCTAGCCCCATATTTATTTTTATTTGTATGAGTGTATTGCCTGCATGTGTGTAAGTGCACCTGTGTCAATGCAGTGCCTGCAGAGGAGAGGAGAGGACCTCAGATCCCCTGATTCAATGGATCAAAAAACACTTATTTTCTTAAAAAAATAGTAAACAATGCTGTAAGTTCACACATTAGGGGATGGAGAGATTTCTCAGTGGTTGAGAGCACTGGCTGCTTTCTCAGAGGACCTGGGATCGGTTCCCAAGCACCCACATGGCAGCTAACATTGATTTTTTGATGCATTTAATATTTTGGATATATTCACATGAGAAAATAATTTTTCTTTACATGAACTAATTTTTTTCTTCCGGCACTGTGTTTTGGCTCATCTGTGACACCTGATGCTTTCGAATACTGGGTTTGTGGGGCCAGTGTAAAAAAGAGGGACATAGGGCCAGAAGAGAGGGGTGGAAGTTGGGCCTGATGACAGAGGCCTGATTCAGAGGTGGGTGTTCCAGTTGGGATAAAGACTGAATTAAGTCTGGAGACCAGAATTCCAGGTAGGGCAGAGGAGGAGCTTGGGAAAGTATTGGAGATATTTCATCCGTGTTGGAATCAGATAAACATTTGAGATGACACTGAGGACAGAGGGGGCATGTACAGTAGGAGAGCTCAGAGGGATCCAGGCACCGTGAGGGACTGAGGCCCTAGAGGGGCACTGTGCTGAGACAGGAGACCCCAGAAAAACAGCTGTATTTCTGTGGAAATTGGTGCCCCAAGATACTGGGACATGAGTTTCTGGGTGGCCATCTGCTGTTCTGATTTTTCTCTCATGTTCCAGAATGGTGGCAGGCTAGTGCTGCCTTGCTGCTCTGTGACGTCAATATATACCCTGAAGAGTTCAAATAGTGACCTGAGCTCATTTCTTCCACAGCAGACCCGTTCTGCTTTGTCATGGGGTCTGCATGAACTTTGCGAGCTCTCCTAGAATGAGTCCTACTGTCTTGCTGCACCTGCTCTGGCAGGTCATCTGTGCCGAGTCTCTGCACTCCCCCCTTGCCCTGAATGAGTCAGTCAGCTTTCCTCTGCTCCAAGGTGAAGAATAACAGTGCACCCATATTGCCTAGCCCAGAGAAAGAGAAGGTGGCCATCAGCAGAAGTATGGCTGAGCCTCCTGCAATAACAGCACCAGAAGTCACCGTCCACGGCTTCTCCTTGATTGCTCGTCACCTGATGGAATGCTCACTCTGGCCATGATGAAGGACACTGAGACCACATCTGTGATCCAAGTAGACCATCCCATTTCTAGGTATACAGCCCTCAGGAACCTTCCCAGAGGGACATAAAGGAATACGCTACAAAAGTTCCTCACAGAGAGAGCTACATGTCTGTGGTGGGTACAGAACTCCTGTTTACTACTTTTATCTCCTGGTCCATGGAAACTTAGCTCTCAGATACTGCAATCGAATTCAATAACACTCTACACAGTGCCTTCTTGTGTTCTTTGTGTATATGCGTAAGGGTTTCTCGACCATCCTGTTAGAAATGGAACAATGGGGCTGCAGAACGTGTGTGAGAGGGACCAGTATAAACCAGCAAACAATGCTTTGAACTGCATTTAAATTTAGGCATAAGCAAGAAATGTGAAGGTTTGATTTTCTGTTGCTCTGGGTCTTGTCAACAGTTGGTACTTACAGAAATTTTGTCTCGTCACCACACTAGGTGTGAAATATTGTCTCCAGGTCATTTGTCATTTTTATAACTTTCTTCTTTTTACTTTTTCTTCCTCTCTCTTAGTCTTAATCTTTGAGACTGGAGGCTTAGAACACTGACCGGGCTGAACTCTTTTCTGTTTCTCTCCTATAAGTCTCTTTTATTCATGAAATTCATGCTTTCCTATTTTCATAATCACAGATTTCCTCTGGGTGTAAGCTTCTCTTAAGAACCTTTTACAAAGCTGTTCTCGTTGTGATGAGTTCCCTTCAGATTTATATATCTTGAAAGGCTCTATTTATCCTTTATTTCTGAAGGATAGCTTTGCTGGGTATAGTATTACCAAGTGACTGTTGTTTTCGTTCTTTGGAATATTTCTATTTTCTCTTGGTCTTTAAAGTTTGTGCTGATAAATCTGCTCTCAGTCAAATAGGACATCCCCATTACTGTGGCTTGGCGCATTCACAACCTTCAGAATTCTCTGTACTTTTGACAGTTTGTCTATATTATATCAGGGTGAGACTCTGTTCTGGTCATGACTATTTGGGCCTTCTGGATGACCAGGTTGTTCCCAATATTAGGAAAGATGTCAGCTAAAGTATTCATTTTGTCCAAGATTGTTCAAGCATTTTGATTTGACGCAAACATCTACAGACTTGAGTTTGAATCCTGACTCTGTTTCTGCCAAAGTGATTGTGACGATCATCTTCTTCTTTAAAAGTTTGAATAAAAAGTTTCATGGAGTCCCATCTCTAGAAGAGCTAGAGGTAATCAATGGATACTGAGGGAGGGAGAATCAAGTTTTCTCCAGGGACGAGCTCCCTGATAAGTGATCATATATATACACACACACAAACTCTTCTAACAGACTGCCTAGAAAGAATCCAAGTTCACTCTGTGATGGGCAAAATCTCTTTGTTCTTCTGCTTCATTGTTCAAAAGAGAGAATGACAGGCCAGCAACAGACGAACCCCCAGGCCCCTCCCTTGGGAAAGACAAGGTCTGTCGCATCTGTGGCTGTGACACTAAGGCTGTGACATTTATTCACCGCATACCTGCTAACCATCTCTTCCACCCGGGATCACTGGCTGGAGCTCAATAGACTGCCTCTAACATCTATACAGAGGGCTTCAGAACATAGGAAATTCAGATTGGTAGATGCTTCCAGATAACAATAGTCATGATTTCCTGGGCTTTGCTTGTATTGTCTTCCCTATTCTTCCTCTATAACTGTATAACATGTTTTACATTTTACTGATGAGAATATTGAGGTTCCACTCGTGAAGAGGAAACACATCAAAGCTGGATCACAGCGTTTCATTTTAGCTCCTTTCTGGTCAGTTGGAAGGCAGATCCCACTGCAGATGAGGGAGTCATTATTTACTTACTCTACAATATTATTTCCTTCAGTGTCTCTGGAAATGATAATATAGAAAGCCATAACCACAGGACTGCATCCCAGGATTGAGCACTGTGGCCTGGTTCTGTGGTGGATTGGGGCAGTGTCAGGCCACTCTGGAATGGGGCTGTGCTGGGCCACAGCTCATCAGTGCCTGTGCAGCTCTGGACCAACGCTGACAGGCTTTGTGAGTGTTCTGAGAATGTCAGAATAAACTCATGAATTCAGCAAATGGTATTCAAGTTAAAACTTCTTTAAAAGATAATAATGTGAACCACTTTTGGGTGTGACCTTTACAAAATGTCACTATTTTAAGGTAGTACGCATAGCTTATGAAAATGCATTTTAACAAGTTATCAGCATGATTTCTTAAATTAGTTTTCACCCTGTCTCATCATATCAGGATGTTCATATTATGAGACACTGGCACGCTGAACTCAGCAGATGTTTGGGGAACCGTTGTGTATGCATGTGGGAAAAATCTTGGAATTTTAATGCCTATTCACTCATCAATCATTTGCTGAGAACCCAGTGTGAGGAAGGACTCAGCATAAAAACCACAGGAAAAAGCTGTAGTTCCATGGCTGGGAAGGAAGAAATAGTCAAAGAAATCATTACAATCATGTAAATGTTAAGCTCGAAGACACGATTGAAGTTGCACAGAGAGCTAGAGCAAGTGTTCCAGCAAGATGCCCCGGCCGAGTCCTGAAAGGTGGGTTAGTTGTCAGGTGAAGACAGTGAGGCACAGTAACATGGCGTGTTTCAAAGTTAGATGCGGGATACAATGCAGAATGGTCAGGACACACAGGAGGGCTTGGTACAGCTGGAGCCCATGGCTTATGAAGGAGTGCGGTGAAGAAGGGATGTGTGAATGAGGTCGGATTGGGACCACTGGTGTAGAAGGCTTAAGCCATCTGGCGTCTGTGCACCATCCCGAGGAAATCAGCCGAGGCGTCAGCAGGTGCATTATTCAACACATGACTCTGGTGGAATAACTACTTGTGCTTCGACATCAGATTCATTCATAGGTGCATGGCTTGATCTGGCTACTCTAATTCCCACAGATGAGAATTCTTCAACAGTAAACAGGGCTTTCTGAACCTCTATCTTGGGAACATTCTGGGGTCTCAACAGTAAACAGCAGAAAATGAATGCCAATCAGGACTGACATTCCGTGATATCCCAAGAGCTTGCCTGACATGTATGTCATCCTTACAAGATACTCTAGACAATAGAAAATCAAACCTAGCCTTTCTGGGGGTTGACCTAAACTGTCATTTACCCCATTAACATACTGAGTACAGGAAAACAGTTGAAAAGCTGACTGCAATATTTATTGACTAGAACAAGGGGCTTATGTATAACTTTTTCTGGACTATCCATAACTCCGAAGTCTGCCACATGGAACAGAGGAAGCACAGGAAGCAGGGGGTCCAGTCAACACTAGGACTTGGGGAACTGAGCAGGACTGTATGATCTCTGCTCTGGACCAGTGAATGGGTGGGTTTAAAATGAAAACCCACCAAAAATAAAGTTAGAATGGTATACATGCTTTCTGGAAGCCAGAAGACAAGTAGAAAGAAAGATGGTTAAATCCACATAATCAAGCAAAAGATAAGAAGAGAGAGTGTCAGCAACTTGACAAAACTGAGCTTCTTGAAGTCTATTACACGTACATCAAGGTAAACCTCAAGTTAATTAACTACAAAGGCACCCAGTGAGTTTATTAATTATGCCTGAAAATTGGCATCAGATGACAGGATAGAACATGAAAAGACAGGAAGTAAACAGGCTTATGATAAAAAGAAAGAACTTCTGAGCCCTCTTGATGGTCCATAACCTCTATGGGCCCCAGCCTCCACACCCAAGAACAAGAGAAAACAACCCTAATTTAGCAAGGCTTGCAGGAAGTGGCGGATGTGAACACACGTGTGATGTGGTGCCCGTGACGGTACAGGCGTTATGATGAGATGGTGTCATCACAATAAACGTTGGACTCTCTCCTGAAAAATCACCTTAGTTGCCATTTATCCTGTCAAAATATTTGTTGGGCACCTGTGTAACAGTCTGCTGCTCCAAGCTCTGGAGGGAAGGCGGTCGCTGTTCTCACAGAGCCAGAATTCTCCGGACTAGAGAAAAGCAAAAAGTGGTGAATAATTCACGAATTCAGTGAAGCTTTAGCAAGAAAACATGAGGCTGAGAATTCAGCTCAATAGTCCCAGGAGCCAGAAGTCAAGAGGGGTGTCAACAGTTTCACCCAGTGACGCCCAGGAGTCAATCGACAGAGGTTGAATTGACGAAAATCTGCGACGTAAAAGGGGCCTGGAAATCACTTACTAATGACAAAACAGCCAAGGGTCATCCATATGATGCAGGCTAAAATTGAGGACTAGATCAGTACGTGCATGGAGACTCAGGAAAAATGAGGCATAGTCTGATTTAGACCTTATTTGTAGGGTTAGTTGACTGAGAATGCCTTTATAAAAATAGTTCATTATTTTTATTTTTGTGTATGCGTGCACTGCCTGCATTTATGTAAGTACACCTGTATCATGCCCTCAGAGGTCAGAAGAGGACATCAGATCACCTGGAACTGGAGTTGTAGATGGTTGTTGGCCACCATGTGAGTGCTGGGATTCAAAACTGAGTCTTCTACAAGAGCAGCCAGTGCTCTTAACCGCTGACCCATCTCCCCAGCCCCAAGAATGCCTTCCAGATGACTGGATTTATACCCCATTACTCAAACTGAAGAGGAAGTTAATTATCTGGAGCCTGAGAATGCACCCAGAAGCCAAAGAGGCACGGAGAGGGCTGAAAGCCTCATCACAGACACATTATAGTCTGCAAGGCCAGACCAGACCTGTGATTTACACATATGCAGAGTTGTGCCCTGGGCTGCAAATGTCAACAGTGGCATGAAAGTGCGCTCCTGTAGTAGCCACAGCATGTGTGCCCAAAATATAACATGAGCCGTTTATCAAATTTCCAGTGTTCTAGGCCCTACCTCAATGAAGTGGAAATAAAGAGGTTAGGGCTCATGCAAATTCTCAGTGTAAAGTGTTTATTGAATAAGTATGACCTGGGTTCAGACCCATGAAAAAATCTCAGACATTTAAACATTTACAGTCCTGTCTCTCACACAGATAGAAAGGTCTGTCTAAGACATAACACAGATTCCTTCTGCTTTGAGGAAACATTTCCTTTATTTTCTTTTGTTCTGTCTTAGCCTTATCATCCTGCTTTAAGCAGGTGTGTCCAACCTGGGGCCCGTGGGACTCATGGTGGGACATGGCTGTAATCCCAGGACTGGGGAGGTGGGGACAGGAGGACCCCAGGGCTTGCTGGCCAGCCACTCTAGCTTAGTGAGTTCCATGTTCAGTGGGAGACCCTGTCTCAAAAACTAAGATGGAGAGCCTGGAGAGATGGCTCAGCAGTTAAGAGCACTGACTGCTCTTGCAGAGGACCCAGCTTCGATTCCCAGCATCCACATGGTGGCTATGAACCATCCTTAACTGAAGTTCCTGGAGAATCCAAAGCCGTCTTCTGACCTCCGCAGCATTGCACAATACAGGTGCACTCACATACATGCAGGCGACACACTCATACACATGAAATAAAAATAAGAAATAAAACATTTTTAAAGCTAAGATGGAAAGTGCTAGGTGAGCACACTTCACGTCGACCTCAGGGTTCGACTAGTGAACACACACAAACAAAATACATAAAAAGGGGTTAAATTCAACTTCATTATATCTTCTAAAATATTCTTTAAAATTTGTTAAGAAGATACTAGAAACATCTCTGGAGCCCAACACCCACAGCAACCTATACCACAAGACTTCAGTGATATCCTGCTATAATGCAAGGACACAGTGAGATACGGTTGTCAGAGCAACAATGGAGCTGTCCTAGACAGAGAACACCGACACAGCTTCAGGCTCTCAGCGCTCACTGAATCACTTATTGTGCACATTTTAAATGCTCAGTAACCACATGAAGATAGTGTTTGCCATTTCGGACAGCTCATAGCTCGAGGAAGTACTAGGATTCTAGATAGGGGCTGGAGAGGTGGCTCGGTGCTGAAGAGCGTGACCTGAGTTCCGGTCCCAGAGCATACATCATGTGGTTCACAACTACCGGTGACTCCAGCTCCAGGGAATCTCATGCCCTCTTTTCTGTGGGCAACACACACACACACACACACACACACACACACACTCTTGGAAGAGAATCTCCAGAGAAACTTTTATGAGATGCAGGCTGGCTAGTTTATACACATGCAGGATGACAGAGGCAGAAGCTGAATCAGGAATGTCTAGGCTGGGCACAGGGGGCACACAGTGCTGCAATCATCATCCTAAGATGCATTTAAAGTCCCATCTCTCACACAGATAGAAGGGCTTGCCCAAGACATGACATTCACATCCAAAATTCTAGATTCCCTCTACTTTAGGGAAATATTCCTCTCATTTTCTTTTGTTCTGTCTTCCCCTTATCCTCCTGCCTTAACTAGGCATGTCCAACCTGGGGCCTGCATCTGAGGATGGTTATGAATGTGGCCAAGCACATTTGTAGATGACAACATCATATCCTGCACCAAAAGATTGGACATCCCTGCTAAATGCTATTTCTGGACGAGCTGATGGACAGTTTCTGGTTCCTCACTGATCAGACAGCCCTGAGCCTCCTTGTTCCTGTATCCATCTGCTCCAGGTTTCCACCTACCATTCAAGATACATGACGTGCATTTGCCTCTGCAGAACAGAGCACAGAAAACTGTGTTGTCCTGAGCTCCCCAAGAACCTGGGTAAGAAGGAAAAGCGAGTAACTTGTCATGGCCATTCTGTTCCTCGGGTAGTCAGAGCAGGCGAATGTGACCCGAGTGGGCCCTGGGATATATTTATTTACCAAAGGTGTCCAAAGCTCAAAGTTCTCTGAAAACAAAGTCTGATGAGGGCTGTGGGGAACAAGATACCATGGGACAAAAGATATTTTAGCAAAATGTCTATCAAAATACAGTTGACAAAGTTCTGATGAAGCAGGTCCCAGAAGCGGCCCTGGGCTTCCTGAGAGCTTGCTCTAGTCTTCTGCTCTTCCTTTCCTTTCTTACCTAACAATCAATGAAAGTCCCTCTAACAAGGATTGTCGATTCATCATCCAGGGTGGCACCCTCCTACCCTAAACCGAGCTCATCTCTCCCTTCCGTATATCCTAACCATGCTAACCCCCATTTTTAGAAATATTGTTTAAATAGACTTTATCTCAGTAGGAAATCAGTCATTTATAGGCACTCAGAGGTCATAAGTGTTTGCCTTATTAGCAAGGAAATTGGTAACATGCACATATAACGAGAGAGAATTTGAAAGCTAGTGCGACTTTTGCCAAAGACACAAGTCAGTCATACCAGTGATCGCCATATAGGAGCGATGGTGGAAGAAGTTACATGTTTGCTGACTTCAGAAGAAAACACAAGATCTTGGCCGTGGGGGCATATATAGCACTAGGAGATACATAAGAACTTACTGGCTCCAAACACACTTGGCTTTACAGGATTGTTGTGATTCTTCCATGGACTCCATTGAAAGCGCATCTACAGTCCTGTCAGTGAAGAATGTGGAGGAAAGCTCTAACCTGCTCCACATCACCATCTACTGGAGAGTAAACAGCCTGAAAGTCTCTTTCTTGGTCATTCCAGTGACGCACACGGCACTGATCAGACAGACCTTTGTCCAGTTAGCTGTCAATCACATGAACAATAAGTTTCCTAATATTTTGTCATGCATCATAATTAGGTCAGGTATGTAGATGAGATGAAATGAGAATTGTCACAGTGTTCTCCATGTTCACAAATCCGGGGAAATTCAGCTCTGCAAAGTTACATACTAATGAGCAGAAACACGGTTTGAAAGAAGTCAGCATGGTGGGGTTACTGGCAATCCCCACACTGCAGAAGTAGAGGGAGGGGGACCTGGATTCAAGGTTAGCCTCAGTAAGCTACATGGTAAGTTTAAGACCAGCCTGAACATGTGACCATGTCTCAAAGAAAATCAAACCAAAGCATAACAAAACGAAGCAAAACATGGTTTGTAAGGTCACAGAAGCAACTTCCCCGTATAAACTCACATGTCTTCAAATACCTTTCAGTATCTGAATAAGGAAAATAATAGAGAAGTATCTTTTAAACTGAAAAATTTTTAAATTTACCATCCCACCATAAAGTATTTGTGATACCTTTAGCTGTAAGAAAGCTCACATATGCACACACTTAGATTGTGAATATTACTAGGGTTATTGAACTTTAATGAACATTAATATTAGGTTAACATTCCATGAAAATACTATACACAATAAAACTTGTTAAAAAATATAAACAGTAGGAAGTCAGTTGCCAACAATAGCAACCCCCTCAAACACAGTGTTCAAGTACTATAGACGCTGGATCATACATGGTGGAAAAATTATTGAAATAAAAGTCAGAAAACCAAAGAGGTTGGATTCTTCATTATATTGAAGAAATGCAAATAAGATGTTAGATATCAGTTCCTGTCCTCCGATGGATGGAAAACCAAAGAGTTGATTCAGAATGTAAACACATTTCAAATGAGATAACTTACTTGAAGATTCATTGTGAACAAACTGTATAAAAATATGAACTATAACCACTCAACTCAAACTTCCAACAATTCTAGTAGCAGCATAGTTTTATGAGGTTGCTTATAATAATGATAAACCCAGAAGAGGTAAACAGAAAAAAGCCACATGTTAGGTAGAGAGCAGTGATTCAAAACACAGGGAATAAAGTGATATGACCAAGCACCACAATTATGTACATTTCAAAGGTAATAAAATTGAACCTCTGGGAATCATAGGTCCACTTGGTTACAAACATTGTAGGGAAACAAGATACTAGACTATAATGAACAATTCCCAAGTAGCTGGTCCTAAATGCAGGCTCCTGTCCAGTATAGGTTTGGAAACGCATAATGAATAGATGTCGTCATCTGATGGAGCGCCAGGAGAAAACTAAGAACTAATATGAGGCCTTTATAAAATTTATCATTGCGGGAATTGTTTGGGGGACAACACTGAAATCCAATGTGGTCTAAGTAACAATGATCAGGACACCTGGAATCTCAAAGCCTCTAAGTTGCCGAATGCGCAACGTTCTCCCTAACTCATTATGAATGGTGAGCCTCGTGTCCTTCCTTGCTGAAACTGGAAAGCAAGCAAAGGTTCCCATGTCGTCCGAAAGGACACGCACTATTCAAGTTGATTTCCTTCAAAACAGCCATCGATACGAAAGCAGTCGATAGTCTGATCCCTTGACATCTGAAATAGAAGATTCCAGAGCACTGCAGGACCCATCCTCCCTCCTCTCCCTTTGCTGCAATCCAACTACTTGTCCCTTATCCTGAGAAATGCAAGGTTGCCTATGACAACCAAGTAAGTTCTAGAAAATGTCAACAAGCCATGCCAAGATCCGGATTTTAAATTTAAGCAGGCAGCTCCTGCCATGCCATGGGGTTGAAATGCTGTTGGGCAGTATTGGCTAGTCCGAGAGCAAGAACCCCAACATAGCAACGGGAGGGCGATCTCACACCCAGGGTCCCTTAATGCAGCAGGGAGATGGGACTTTATTTGAACTCAGAGGTGGTCCTGGAATCACCTGCTCTTCTTTGCCTCTCAGAATGACAAAACGTCCAGGTGGATAAGCCCCTCTCACCCCATGCTGGGGGTGTGTTTCTCACCCTTCTAGTAAAGTTGATGAATGCAGAGGCTTCTTCCTGTTGCAACAAAAAAGTTACACCTTTCCACAGTTATAGTCTTGACCCCAGAGGCAGGCATGGCTGCCTATCAAGATACCTAGGCTTTGATTTTAAGGAAAAGCCAATGGGAACAAGCGTGTTCTGAGATAATAAAGAGCTTTTCGGAACTACAGTAAATAACACTGTGTTATGGTGCATAGATGCCAGATGGACCAAGATATAAATAAGGGACACGTGACTATGCGCAGCCATCAACCTGAAAGTGACTGATGGAGGTGTGGTTGGCAGAATGAAAATGGCCTAATCAAAGAGACTAGATCACCAACTCTTAGAGAAAAATAATATGTAGCTTCTGACCCCAGAGTGCTTGTAAAAGAAAGCTGCATATTCATTAGATGCCTCAATGACAATGCAAAACATATAAAATTCAGACAATGTGACACTCTTTGTGATACTAAGAGAGGATTTCTGGAATATTATGCAGAAACATAACTTAGTCAAAATAGTAAAGGCATTCTTAGGAATGTTCTAAGACATAAATAGGCAGAGCTTTGTAAGGATGACATGAAGCGTGGAATTCATGTTCAGTATTCAGTTTAAAGTTCTACACATTAGGCGGCTGAAGAGATGGCTCAGTGGTAAAGAACACTGGCTGTTCTTGCAGAAGACCCAGGTTCAAATCCCAGCACCCACATGGCAGCTAACAACTGTCCATAACTCTAGTCCCAGGGGATCCGACAGCCTCTTCTGACCTTTGCGGGCATTGCACGGCACACGTGCACTTACCTACATGCAGGCAATATGCGCATACACATAAAATAAAAATAATAAATGCGATACTTTTAAAAAGTTCTACACATTGCAGGAAAATGTTGATGTCATAATAGAGATGTGGGAACACAGAAACTGAAATAAAGATAAAGAACAACAACTAGATCAAATGCATTCAGCCTGTACACTAATCAGAGTAGACAAGGAGCCCGGTTCACACATCGGACAAGGAAACGTGACTGTCGGTCAGCCTGGGGCAAGTATGAGCGAAAACTGTGGAAAAGTGATTCTCACACAACGCTGTGACTTCATAAAACTCCTTGGAGATGAATTTGCCGATATCTCATAAAACTGGATGGCTCTTCCCTGTGATGCGATAACACCACCCTCTGCCTCTACTCTAGAGAAACTGCTGCAAATACTTTACACAGAGGCTTCTACATGGAAATCAGTTGTGAATTTCCCTAATTAATTTAAAAGAAATGACCTATATGCTGATTGGCAGAAGACTGAAAATATAACCATACTTGTCTTTTTCAAACAGAGTATTGTAGAGTACTTAAAGAATATTACTAGAGTAGAGATGCCAGTGGTATATACCTAAAAACAAGCGAGGGTAAAAAATGGGTTGCGAATGAGTACACATAATTACTCATAAGGGTAACCTAAGTAGAAACAAAAACAGAATCCAAAATGATAACGTTCTTGCATTTGGACAGGAGAAACATAAACCATGGGCAGGAAAGATGCATGCCAAGTTTGAGGTGCTAATGCCTCTGAATAATCTCCCCCAGGGAGGAACACATGGAGGAAGCAGGGTATACAAGTTTAAGGCAGCTTTAATGTGATGAAAATCCGTGATTTTCACCTGGCAAGACATTCTCAATGGTGCAATAGTGGCACTAATATTATGGAAGTAACCGACCACTTTCTAATTGGATTTAAGGCATCATAAGATGGAGCCCATACCCGACAGTAATATCAGACCTAGGAACCCTGAGGGTAGACAGGTCACAGGCCATCGGGAGAGCCTAACATTACTATTCTGCAAAACAGAGATAGTATTAAAGCAACTCTAATGACTTATTGTTAGACCCACAGATTAATGCATCTCTCAACTCTCACCAGAGAAGTTTCCTTACGCAGCAGATGTACTTAACACAGAGACCCACAACTGGCCAATGTGTAGAGAACAAGAAGCTGTAGAGTGCTTATCTCTGAATAAGACACCAATATCAAACTTCTGCTTCCTAAGACTCAGGGATCATTGTCAAAACGGGAACAGAGATATTGTATGAGCAGGAATAGTGGTTTCCACACAGCTGGTCAGTCACTCATATGAACTCACAGCAACAGCAACAGCTGCATGTTGAAGACAAACAAAATCCCAGCATAGACACGGGGCAGTGGATAAGAAACCCCAACCCAACCTGAGGGACCATTGGGAAATGATGGGAGGGGAGAGTCAGTCCTGTTTAAGAGTGAGATTCTTGGTATGTTGACAAGGCTTCAGTGGTGGACCCACTCTTAAGGCATCTGAGACACAAATTCAATTCCTCTCTCTCTCTCTCTCTCTCTCTCTCTCTCTCTCTCTGTCTCTCTCTCTTTAAGAGAGAGAGAGAGTAGCAAGGGGTGTGCAGATGGGAAGGGATTCTAAATACAATCAAAATATAATTTAAAATTTGCAAAAATTCAATAAAAACTCTTCATATTTTGTAAAATGTAAGGAGAATTTACTAGTAAAGATTTTAAATCAAACCAAATGTTTATATATGTGCATTGCACTGTTTAATTTGTCAAGTGTAGAGACGAAGTAGTGAAGTACTCAACGAGGTACTCAGCGAGGTACCCAGCGAGGTACTCAGCGAGGTACTCAGCGAGGTACTCAATGAGGTACTCAGCGAGGTACCCAGCGAGGTACCCAGTGAGGTACCCAGCGAGGTACTCAGCAAGGTACCCAGTGAGGTACCCAGTGAGGTACCCAGCGAGGTACTCAGTGAGGTACTCAACGAGGTACTCAGCGAGGTACCCAGCGAGGTACTCAGCATACAGTTTAGCTGAGTAAACTAAGGAGACAGACCAAGCGTGGAGTGCTGCATAGACAGCACATCAGAATGATGTTAGGAAACAGAAAAAATAAAATCAGTGTGGACACACCCAGAGGACACCTGTTGAAATGTGCATAAACGGTCACAGTAGCTAACTTGCAAGAAAACTCAAGGCTGAGGTTTTTCCCATGTTTCAATTTACATAAATTCTTGAGATTCTGATATTTTTTTCTTTTTTACTATGAAGAGCCCATTTTCTTCTTAAAATAATAAAGTGCTCTTTCTGATCACCAAATGCAAATAATAAAATAAAACACCTGAAGAATTCTCGTCATTTTGGTGACCACTGCAAATGGTTTGCTGTTGGTTTTCTGTGTGCACGTGTGCACACACACATACACACAAACACACATGCACACACGCACTATGTGCCTTTACACAGCAGAGATTTACCAAGCTGCTGTGTGGTAGACGAAATTTTCATTCTTGCCCTCTTCTGTGCCCGCACCGTCTTCTACACCTTCCTATAATTTAACACAAGTCAAGTAACTACCTCAGACAGTCATTTTCAGAGCCATGTGCATAAATGTACTAATGTGCAGATTTATATTTATGTATTTGCACATGTTGTGTTTGTATGTACATACTTCATATGGAGGTGAACACAACCGCATCCATGTGAATGTGTATATAAACATATAATTGCATAGGCATAATTCTCTATAAAATTGTAACTATAGGAAATTTCCAATTTTTAACTGCTTTCAACCTACAAAAATGTCAGTTTGAGGGCCAGTGAGATGGTTCAGTGGGTCCAGTCCTTGCCACAAAAGTATGAGAACTAAGTTCAGATCCCCAGGAGCCACACCCCCCCCCAAAAAAAAGATTTGTTTTGAGAAATATCGGTGTCCTTTGGAGGAGGCATAGAGAGAGGTGACCAGAGCACACTGTGTTTACTGGAAGGAGCCTTTCTAACTACATACATTATAAAGTGATATATTTGTCCCTGGGTAATCCAATGGCAATTAAAATATAAGGTTACAACATTAACAAATGAATGCTTGGATTGTGTACTAAAGAACCTGGTTTTTGCTTGGCCTGTCAAAGGGGATCAGCTATAGAATTGGAACCTGTTATTATTCCCTGATGCAGTCAGTGTGGACAGGCATCCCTGGGCATTCTTACCTTACCTATTAAGATTACAAAGGCCCAGTTCCAGCAGTACCAGAGCCATCCACTGTTTAGCAAACATGTTTGACACGTCCACAAGATAAATTTTTGGCTGTTTAAAAGCTGTATGATGATTTTGTGTTGTTTTCATTACAGTGATAGTCCTTTAAGAACACCAGGTTCCTCAGGTGAGAAGACATTGCACTGTCTCACAGTGATAAACCGTAACCCAGCAATATCTGTCACGACAGAAATATTAGATTCTTAAGAAACTGCTTTTCAAGCTACTTGCTTCAGACCCTTGCGGGTGGCCTGGACACAGTCTAGGGAAAATGGTCCTTTCATTTCCCCTTCACTGCAGGATTTTGAAAATTACATTCAGATAGGATGATCTGGTATTACCCAAGTGCGTGGGCTTCTTCCCTCTGTTGAGTCGGCTAGGTATTTTGGACTTTCAGTACGGAAGCCTTTGCAGAAAAGATGACATGCAGGTGACATGTGACACTGCCTGATCACCTTCCAGAGTCCTTGCCTCTTTGGAGGGATATCTTATGATAGATGGCATCTTTCAGGACCATAAAGTCTCTGTGCCACGACCAGGGCCCTCAGACTAGGCATAGGAATTAAGAAGGGCTCAGCACTTGTTCCCAGAAGGGCCTGAAAGCATGGCGTCCACTGGAGCTCCTTCATGATGGCTGGCCCCATGATCTGCCGAGGCAGCAAGTGTTCAGACAACAGTGGGACTGGACTCTGTCTCCCCCAACCACTGCTCAGCCTTGGCTACTCTGGTTTCTGGCAGAGCTTAGTTCTCAGTTTTTCTGTTAATTCCATAAACTACTCAATTCACATTTGATAAACTCCTGTTTTGCTTAAATCTGACCTTGTTGGCTTCTGTTATCCTTCCAAGTGAACTAGTTTTCAGAGCACACAGCAGAGAGCCAGCTTCCTCAGGGAAACCCAAATTAGGTTGAAACCCAGGTCTATCACATTCCAGTGAGGACCTGTAAGCAGGAATTCCTGCCAGCAATGAAGGTAACCAAGGCTACCCCTACAAACTCCACCTCCACTGCTTGAACTATCACAGCCCCTGTGTGAGTAAGCTCTTTAGACAGCATCATCTCACATACAACATACACCATTCAGTGGTGTCAAGCACCGGGGCATTTGGAGAGTGTCCTGGATGGAGAGGTGATGCTATCACAGTCTGTAGCGAACGTCACGAGATTACTAATGTCCACGAGGCAAGCAGTCCCAAAGCTGGACGTCAGCCACCTAGACTTTGCTCTGTTCTAGCTGGTTTCTCTATTGCTGAGAAGGAACAACTTGGGGAGGGAGGGTTTATTTCAGCTTATGGCTGTCCTTCACCATCCAGGGAGTCCAAGGCAGGGACTCAGGGAGGAGCTTGAAGCACAAACCACAGAGGAAAGCTGCCTACTGGCTTACATCCTCTGGCCTCCTCAGATTCCTTTCATATGTTACACAGCCCAGGTTCACCTGCATGTGCATGGATGGTACCACCCATAGTGCCCGGAGCCCCTCTATATCAACCAGCAATCATGCACAAGCCCCACAGACAGGGCCATAGGCCAGTCATGGAGGAAATTACTCAGTTGATGTTCCCTCTTCCCAAGTATCAAGTTGACCACCAAGATCGGTCTTGGAAGATTAGGGGTTTTATTTTAATACAATCCTGCCATTGTTCCTTCAGTTACCAACATCAATTGTGCCTGAAGATCATTGCTAAGTCATACGCAGTCTTTGCCTGCCCTGGTTAGAGCGCACACTTGCTCTAAGCTTCTCAAAGACTCCTCATCACACTCACTCTCTTCCCAGAGCATTCTCCAGTATCATGAAGTCATGTCTGAATAGAAGAGGTTCCTAACATGTCCAAGGCCTTTATGAAGCTGCCTCCCCAAGCTGGCCCTATAGAGTCTTTGGGTCAGGACAGACTTGTCCTGGGAGGGATTCATTTGGGGCACCTCATACAATATTCCACACTGTAGGGTTCTGATGATCACTTACTGAGCACTGACTGTGTGCTAAGCAGGGTATAGGAGCTTCTTGTACTATCTTCCTAGATATTTGTAAGGGGCTTTGGAGGAAGGCCATGTACGTTTCCATTTCTTTGAGGAAAATACTGAGTCTAAACACTTGTGATCTGTCCAAGACCATATCAATGTAGCTAGAAGCTGTGAGGAAGAAGTTGGAATCAGAATAGTGAAAACTAGCTCAAGGGATATCTTCCCAAGTATTCAGGCCTGCGTACTTGATTTAAGAGGGGAAAACTAACGAGACGCTAACATGCTTCTGAGGGGGGTCAGCCTTCATGATGTTACAGTGACCCAGTGACCAGATTCCTACAGGACTGAGCGGCTCGGGGTGGGGCAGAGCAGCCTCCTTCCCTCGGCCCACAGAGGAGCTGACACCATTCACTGAAGAATCCACTTTGGATCCAATAGCCAGAGAGATTTGAAAGCTTTTTCAGCTCAGTGAAGAAAATACTGCCCAGAAATTTTTGTCAGAGAAGTGTGAAAATTCAGCAAGTCTGTGACAGGCATTGTCAAGTCAAATGGACAACCTAATATGTTCACTGGCAAATGGATCGGCCTGTGTGGCAGGCTATCCTTCTCCCTGCCCTGTGTGGCCAGATCCTGTTGTCATAATTTCCTAGCCTACTGATTTGCATTTTTATCTGTATGGGATCAGGGAGACAACCAGAGGGAAGCCCAGTCCTGACCTCCTTCTTCCTAGTGGAGTGGTTAAGACAGAACCAGCCCCCGGGGTCAGGATAGCTTAATCTTTGCTGATTCCCAAGCTGGACATAAAAGCATCAGGAAACTTCTCATTCTACTTCAGAAAGGAAAGGATTCTTGTAGGTACACTATGGATCAGCTAGTAGACATGTATTATATTCGAAAGACTCCTGTAATAACCTAATTAAAGCTGGGAGACCTAAAATCAGAATTTTAAGTTTTCACATCAATTACATTATTCAAACATTAGTTCTCTACTTATGCACAGAATTGGGAGAACTTGATAAGGAAGAGACTGGGCATGGCGGGATGTCAGAGTCAGGAGGGAGCCCCAGGACCCCCAGTATGCAGGTACAGTTTGAATGGCTGGGGATTTAGCTGAAAAGCCTGACGGTGTGGAATGGTAACAGAGAAAAAGTGCAAAGGAGCCTAAAGTTTCACCACGAAAATCAGTACCCACAATAACAACATAGTAAGTGATCAAAATTATCAATCAGCTATTAAAAGAAGCAATCTTCCATTTGCAGTACCTGGTCCCCATAAGCATGTGCACACCCATGTTCACCTAGATACACACATACACACACACAAAGCACAGCACACACAATTATGTACAGATATGTCAGAAGCACGTGACACTCTAGTGTCAATCATTACTTTAGAGTGTATCAGTAAGTTTACTCTAAATAGTAAGGTGTGTCAGGCAGGTGCACCCTCGTATACCTCTCTATTGTTTCCAAATTGAATTAT
>NW_008343833.1:117767-119181 GCF_000622305.1 Nannospalax galili | reverse complement strand
TTCTCCTTTTTTTGATTAAAAAATTTTATTGATTCAAGAATTTCCTACCATGTATTTTGATCACATTCAGACCCCCCCCTTCCACATCTACTAACCCTTGATTCCATTTCCCCTATTATTGTCTTTTTTATAATGATCCTATCAAGTCTAATTAGTGTTTTCTGAGTCCTCGTGAGTGTGAGTCTATCCCTTGGAGTTCGGTCAACCTACCAGGCATCACACCCATGAGGAAAACTGACTCCTTCTTTCCCAACACCCATCAAATGCCAACAGATCTCAGCTAGGGCTGGGGCTTCCTGCCCACGTCCCCCATCCATGCTGGGCTCCTATCTGGCTTGGGTTTGTACAGGTCTTGTGCTGCTGTCATAAGTGCTGAAATCCAGCGTTTTCAATGACTTACAGCAGTGAGGAACTCTGCTTTCCTGCAGCCAGGACAAGCTCTGTACCAGGGATCACTAAGACTGGGTTCCAGACAGCTCTCCACAGACAACCACACAGGAAAGCAGCCTACGTAAAGGATATGGTTTTTAACAGCGGGGAGTAGTCAGGTCAAAGTTGCTGCTTGGATTACCCAACACCCTGTTCACCTGCAGGCTGTTAGCTATAGCAAGTCACATGACCAATCTTGCCAATAGAGTCCAAGCGAATATTGTGAGTCACATGACTGAAGATATGGGTGAAAAATCCTCTCATAAAATTGAAAGGGAAACAGAGAGCAAAGGATGACATCACAAATTATCACAGAAGTATTCAGTCCGGGGACCTGTGGAGCAGAATTAAAATCTTCCCGGCAGGATGCAACTTTAGACATCAATACTTCCAATTAAAATGGCACTGAGATATGGCTCTGTCATGTCTCCACATAATTAAAAAAACAGATAAATAGAAGTGCTTTCAGTGAAGTCGTGTTGCGACAAATGTTAACATGTTGCAAAAGAAAAATTTAGGACATTAAGAAAGCGTCAATTTTTATCCAGTTTTTTCTTTTTGTTTTTCTCGTATGTGGATGTAAGCGATTGGAAATACTACAGGAGAGCTTGGAGACCCACTGCAAGACAAACGCAGCATTGAAGGGCCCCCTCCTACTCTAAGTCTCTAAGATGCTCTCCAGCCTGATATGCATTGAGTTGAGCTGAGAGGTGCAGCCAAAACTTTGTCAAACAACTGAAGTAAAAGAGACAGAAAAATGCAGAGCAGCGGCCAGGGAGGCCTGTGCTTGCTCAAGTTAACACACTTCGTGCATTAATAAATGATTGCTAGGTAGTAGACTGCAGTTTCTCTACAGAAGATGACAACCCAGATTACCTTTAACTGAAATAAAGAATTAGGAAAACAAGTGTTTAATTATAACAGGGCTTTGTAGAAGAAAGATGTTGCTTGTGTCAAAGTCTCTGAAACTCTGGGGAGGCATTTC
>NW_008343833.1:115750-117602 GCF_000622305.1 Nannospalax galili | reverse complement strand
TTCTCCTTTTTTTGATTAAAAAATTTTATTGATTCAAGAATTTCCTACCATGTATTTTGATCACATTCAGACCCCCCCCTTCCACATCTACTAACCCTTGATTCCATTTCCCCTATTATTGTCTTTTTTATAATGATCCTATCAAGTCTAATTAGTGTTTTCTGAGTCCTCGTGAGTGTGAGTCTATCCCTTGGAGTTCGGTCAACCTACCAGGCATCACACCCATGAGGAAAACTGACTCCTTCTTTCCCAACACCCATCAAATGCCAACAGATCTCAGCTAGGGCTGGGGCTTCCTGCCCACGTCCCCCATCCATGCTGGGCTCCTATCTGGCTTGGGTTTGTACAGGTCTTGTGCTGCTGTCATAAGTGCTGAAATCCAGCGTTTTCAATGACTTACAGCAGTGAGGAACTCTGCTTTCCTGCAGCCAGGACAAGCTCTGTACCAGGGATCACTAAGACTGGGTTCCAGACAGCTCTCCACAGACAACCACACAGGAAAGCAGCCTACGTAAAGGATATGGTTTTAACAGCAGGGAGTAGTCAGGTCAAAGTTGCTGCTTGGATTACCCAACACCCTGTTCACCTGCAGGATGTTAGCTATAGCAAGTCACATGACCAATCTTGCCACTAGAGTCCAAGTGAATATTGTGAGTCACATGACTGAAGATATGGGTGGACAACCCTCTCACAAAATTGAAAGGGAAACAGAGAGCAAAGGATGACATCACAAATTATCACAGGAGTGTTCAGTCTGGGGACCTGTGGAGCAGAATTAAAATCTTCCCGGCAGGGTGCAACTTTAGACATCAATACTTCCAATTAAAATGGCACTGAGATATGGCTCTGTCATGTCTCCACATAATTAAAAAAACAACCTGGTCCCCATAAGCATGTGCACACCCATGTTCACCTAGATACACACAGACACACACACAAAGCACAGCACACACAATTATGTACAGATATGTCAGAAGCACGTGACACTCTAGTGTCAATCATTACTTTAGAGTGTATCAGTAAGTTTACTCTAAATAGTAAGGTGTGTCAGGCAGGTGCACCCTCGTATACCTCTCTATTGTTTCCAAATTGAATTATTCAATTTAATTTGTGTAAGTAAACTACACTTTATGATGTCCCCACAGTGAATAAAGACCTAATGGAGCAGTTCTCCAAGAATATCTGCATTCTTAAGTGAGGCACAGCTGTACCCCTTGGGTACTTGTGTTTTGTTACACTAGCCAACACCCCAGTATTTTCTCCTTTTTTTGATTAAAAAATTTTATTGATTCAAGAATTTCCTACCGTGTATTTTGATCACATTCAGACCTCCCACCTTCCACATCTACTAACCCTTGATTCCATTTCCCCGATTATTGTCTTTTTTATAATGATCCTATCAAGTCTAATTAGTGTTTTCTGAGTCCTCGTAAGTGTGAGTCTATCCCTTGGAGTTTGGTCTACCTACCAGGCATCACACCCATGAGGAAAACTGAATCCTTCTTTCCCAACACCCATCAAATGCCAACAGATCTCAGCTAGGGCTGGGGCTTCCTGCCCATGCCCTCCATCCATGCTGGGCTCCTATCTGGCTTGGGTTTGTACAGGTCTTGTGCTGCTGTCGTAAGTGCTGAAATCCAGCGTTTTCAATGACTTACAGCAGTGAGGAACTCTGCTTTCCTGCAGCCAGGACAAGCTCTGTACCAGGGATCACTAAGACTGGGTTCCAGACAGCTCTCCACAGACAACCACACAGGAAAGCAGCCTACGTAAAGGATATGGTTTTTAACAGCGGGGAGTAGTCAGGTCAAAGTTGCTGCTTGGATTACCCAACACCCTGTTCACCTGCAGG
>NW_008343833.1:94988-115542 GCF_000622305.1 Nannospalax galili | reverse complement strand
GACAAATGTTAACATGTTGCAAAAGAAAAATTTAGGACATTAAGAAAGCGTCAATTTTTATCCAGTTTTTTCTTTTTGTTTTTCTCATATGTGGATGTAAGCGATTGGAAATACTACAGGAGAGCTTGGAGACCCACTGCAAGACAAACGCAGCATTGAAGGGCCCCCTCCTACTCTAAGTCTCTAAGATGCTCTCCAGCCTGATATGCATTGAGTTGAGCTGAGAGGTGCAGCCAAAACTTTGTCAAACAACTGAAGTAAAAGAGACAGAAAAATGCAGAGCAGCGGCCAGGGAGGCCTGTGCTTGCTCAAGTTAACACACTTCGTGCATTAATAAATGATTGCTAGGTAGTAGACTGCAGTTTCTCTACAGAAGATGACAACCCAGATTACCTTTAACTGAAATAAAGAATTAGGAAAACAAGTGTTTAATTATAACAGGGCTTTGTAGAAGAAAGATGTTGCTTGTGTCAAAGTCTCTGAAACTCTGGGGAGGCATTTCATGGAGCTCTTTCATTCTTCGCTGTGCAGGGAAGCGCAGGCACTCTCAAGGTTTTCCCACTTCCCAGCTGATCCACTTGCTTTGCTGGTGAATTTGCATAATTTTAAATTCCTATTGACCACTGTGTAAATTTGCCTTATGCTGTGGCAGGAAAATATCATAGGTCAGACAATCTACAAAGATAGGAATTTATTTCCTGTAACTTTGGAAACTAGCAAGAGTCAAGTCAAGCACTAAATCAAATACTCTGGTTGAGTTACCCAGCAGTGGGAGGTGAGAAGCAAACCGGCCCCATGGTGAACATGTGCTCCTGCTGCACTGGGCACTTCAGTTGTCAACTTGACACACCTGGGTATGGAACCTGAGTTGAAGAAGTGTCTCCTCTGACTGGCCTGTGGCCTTGTCTGTGGGGCATTTTCTTGATTGCTGAGTGATATAGGAAGGCCCATCCCACTGTAGGCGGTGCCACCCCTGGGCAGGTGATCCTGTAAAAAGCAGGGTGAGCTCAGACCAAGTGAGCAAGCCAGTACGCAGCGTTCCTCCATGGTCTGTGTCTGAGGTTCCTGCCCTGAGTTCCTTCCTTGGTTTCCTGGAAGACAGTTTGGCCAGTGTTTTACTTATTACCTTTATTAGGCCCCACCTCTCAACACAGCTGCACTGGGTACCAAGTTTCCAACACATAGACAAGTATGACGGTATATACCTATGATTTCAGCACAGAGAAGCTGAGGCAAGAGGATCTGGAGTTTAAGCCAGCCTGGGCTACACAGTGAGACTCTCCAAAAGTAATACCAGCTTTGAACATACGAACTGTGAAGAGGCCAACCAGAGAACAAAGATGCGACTGTGCAGGACAGATGACAGTGGGGCCCAGGCCTAACCCCGCTTGAATCAACAGTGACTACATGCCTTCTTCACGCTGAACATTTCCCCAGGCCTGGGAATTCAATGATAAGCAGGTTCCGAGTCACTATTTCCCTCCCAGAGATGACCATTGTGCCATAACACCATCAGGTGTTGCTGCAATGATGTTGCTAATCAGAGTCAAGATGGTGGTAGGATGCGTGTTGGATGACGGTCAGTGGAGAGCTGTCGGCACAGAGAGCGGATGAGGGGAAACAGAACCAAGGAAGAAGACAGAAGTCAAAGACATCAAGGAAGGGGTCAATGGCAGTTAGCATGAGTAAGATAACTGAAGGGACAGACAGACGAGGTCTAAAAGGTGAATAAGCAGGAGAGACCATGAAGACCCTTCTTGGCCCAAGTCAACAGTATCATTCAGGTTGAGCCATGAAACACTTGCGTGGAGAAGTAGAGGACAAATAACATTATAAAGGCAACATCAAACGTTCCGTCAGTGAGCAGAGGACCGTTTAGATTATCTGAATGCAGGCTGACAGGATGGCTCCGCATCTGAAGGTGTCTGCCATCAAGCCTCAGTTTGATCTGGGACCCCCATCATAGAAGGCAAGAACTGACTCTTCCAAGCGCTGTACCCCTTGGGTACTTGTGTTTTGTTACACTAGCCAACACCCCAGTATTTTCTCCTTTTTTTGATTAAAAAATTTTATTGATTCAAGAATTTCCTACCGTGTATTTTGATCACATTCAGACCTCCCACCTTCCACATCTACTAACCCTTGATTCCATTTCCCCGATTATTGTCTTTTTTATAATGATCCTATCAAGTCTAATTAGTGTTTTCTGAGTCCTCGTGAGTGTGAGTCTATCCCTTGGAGTTCGGTCAACCTACCAGGCATCACACCCATGAGGAAAACTGACTTTCCTACCGTGTATTTTGATCACATTCAGACCTCCCACCTTCCACATCTACTAACCCTTGATTCCATTTCCCCGATTATTGTCTTTTTTATAATGATCCTATCAAGTCTAATTAGTGTTTTCTGAGTCCTCGTGAGTGTGAGTCTATCCCTTGGAGTTCGGTCAACCTACCAGGCATCACACCCATGAGGAAAACTGACTCCTTCTTTCACACACACAAAGTACGGACTCCAGAGATGTCTCAGCACTTAAGAGAGAGCATTGACTTTACACAGAACCCAAGTTCAGTTCCCAGTACCCATGCTGGGTGGCTCACAAGTGTCTATAATTCCAGTTCTACTTTTTTATAATGATCCTATCAAGTCTAATTAGTGTTTTCTGAGTCCTCGTAAGTGTGAGTCTATCCCTTGGAGTTTGGTCTACCTACCAGGCATCACACCCATGAGGAAAACTGAATATAATTCCAGTTCCAGGGGCTCCTATGGCCTCTGTGGGTACCTGCAATCATGTACAACACACACCACACACACACAAATGTAAAATTAAAAAATATAAACCTTAAAAATAAATAGAAACTTATAGAACTTTTAAATATCTGAGCAAATCTCTTGAAGCCTAAGGCTGTTGGACTGCAGAGGTAGGCATGGAAAAGTGGTAAAACAGACATCTGATGTCCTGCTCTGACCTCGATATAGTAAGTGGTGCTCAACAGTGAACCTGTTACCCCCTAAAGCATCTGTCTGCCAGAAACCTCACTGGTTGCATGAAAATCATCTGCTGACAGTATCCACATCCTGTTCAGGCTTGACAGACTGACAGATCGTGTCTTAGTTTGTTCTCCATTGTTGTGACAAAACACTCTGACCACACCAACTTGGGGAGGAAAGGGTTTATTCAGCTTACATCTCCCAGGTCACATGCAGTTCATCAGGGAGCCCAAGGTAGGAACTCAGGGCAGGAACCTGGAGGCAGGAGCTGGAGCACAGGCCATGGAAGAACGCTGCTTACTGGCTTGCTCTCCTGGCCCCTGCTCAGCCTGCTTTCTTATGCAACACAGGCCCACCTGCCCAGGGGTGGCACCACCCACAGTGGGCTGGGCACTCCACATCACTCATCAAGAAGATGCCCCTCAGACATGGCCACAGGCCAGTTCAATAGAGGAAATTCCCCAATTGAGGCTCCCTCAACCCAGGTGTGTCAAGTTGACACTAAAGCTACCCAGCACAGATCATCAGTAATATTTTCCAAAAGGAACACCAAGATTAGATAAGAAGAAAGTCATCTAATCTGAGGGAATGTTGAAATAGCCCTTTCTTCACTCAAACAGAAACAAGCACTCTCATAATGTAACTCTGCACATGGAGAGTCAGGTTTGCATCCTTGAAATTTCGTGTTAAAGTATGAACAGATAGCTCTTCAAGAATGACGTAATAGACAGGTATTTCCATGTGGGCAAACCATATCTTAGCCAGCTCATCACCTTGAAGGCCCTGAAGAGGCACCGAACAGACTGGAAACGAATGGTTTGGGAGAATGGACAGGGTCTAAGGTAGTTAGGTTTCAAGAAGTGCTGGCTTAGAGGTCCAGAGGCGTTCAGAGCGAATGACAGACCTGGGGGAAAACATGAGATTTCATGTGTTGCTACATTCCTCTACCTCGAATGTGGTTCCCCAGAGTCCGAGGTGCCAGTCACATTCAAGAATCCAGTTGAAATGCTGTCAGAAGAGTTGTTCCCAATGGTTTCCCAGAGAGGAGACCCTTCTCTGGGCTCACACTGCTTCTCTCCTGTGTGTCGGCTTACAGTCCTCCCCCTGCGTTTCTTATGGTGTTATAAAAGCAGCTTGAGGCTGAGATTAAGTCAGATTAATTTGGCTATTGTATTTGTTAGGATTTGTGTGTGTGTGTGTGTGTGTGTGTGTGTGTTCTTCCTGCAGGCGTGTATATGCATCACGTGGAAGAACGCTGCTTACAGGCTTGCTCTCCTGGCCCCTGCTCAGCCTGCTTTCTTATGCAACACAGGCTCACCTGCCCAGGGGTGGCACCACCCACAGTGGGCTGGGCCCTCCACATCACTCATCAAGAAGATGCCCCTCAGACATGGCCACAGGCCAGTCCAATAGAGGAAATTCCCCTATTGAGGCTCCCTCAACCCAGGTGTGTCAAGATCTCACTACAGCTTTCCAGCACAGATCATCAGTAATATTTTCCAAAAGGAACACCAAGGTTAGATAAGAAGAAAGTCATCTAATCTGAGGGAATGTTGAAAAGAGCCCTTTCTTCACTCAAACAGAAACAAGCACTCTCATAATGTAACTCTGCACATGGAGAGTCAGGTTTGCATCCTTGAAATTTCGTGTTAAAGTATCAACAGATAGCTCTTCAAGAATGATGTAATAGACAGGTATTTCCATGTGGGCAAACCATATCTTAGCCAGCTCATCACCTTGAAGGCCCTGAAGAGGCACCAAACAGACTGAAAACGAATGGTTTGGGAGAATAGACAGGGTCTAAGGTAGTTAGTTTTCAAGAGGTGCTGGCTTAGAGGTCCAGAGGCATTCAGAGCGAATTGAGGGTGAGATTAAGTCGGATTAATTTGGCTATTGTATTTGTTAGGATTTGTGTGTGTGTGTTTGAGTGTTCTTCCTGCATGCGTGTATATGCATCACGTGTGCAATGTTGTCAGAGGTCAGAACAGAGTGCTAGATCCCCTGGAACTGGAGTTATAGATAGTTGTCAGCCACTATGTGAGTATGTGAGTGCTAGGAACCAAACAGGAGTCCAGTCCTCTGCAAGAGCAGCCAGTGCTCTTAATTGCTGAGCCATCTCTCCAGCCCCTACGTCACTTTCTGCTTTTAATTTGAATTTACACAATACACGTAGACTATATCCGATAGCTGGCAATCACATGGATGGTTCAAATGAAAGAAAAAGGAATCAAAGAAGATATAAATGAAGGATAGAAGGAAGGAGGGAAGTAGAATGATAGAATACGCAAACCTCGGGAAAGCCGTGAGCTTCATTAGAGGAGGCCATAAAGGCATAAAACCATCCGAGTGGCCAAAGGGCTCGAAACTGTAAAAATACAACATGGAGAGTCAGGTTTGCATCCTTGAAATTTCGTGTTAAAGTATCAACAGATAGCTCTTCAAGAATGATGTAATAGACAGGTATTTCCATGTGGGCAAACCATATCTTAGCCAGCTCATCACCTTGAAGGCCCTGAAGAGGCACCAAACAGACTGAAAACGAATGGTTTGGGAGAATAGACAGGGTCTAAGGTAGTTAGTTTTCAAGAGGTGCTGGCTTAGAGGTCCAGAGGCATTCAGAGCGAATGACAGACCTGGGGGAAAACATGAGATTTCATGCGTTGCTACATTCCTCTACCTCGAGTCTGGTTCCCCAGAGTCCAAGGTGCCAGTCACATTCAAGAATCCAGTTCAAATGCTGTCAGAAGACTTGCTCCCAATGGTTTCCCAGAGAGGAGACCCTTCTCTGGGCTCACACTGCTTCTCTCCTGTGTGTCGGCTTACAGTCCTCCCCCTGTGTTTCTTATGGTGTTATAAAAGCAGCTTGAGGCTGAGATTAAGTCGGATTAATTTGGCTATTGTATTTGTTAGGATTTGTGTGTGTGTGTTTGAGTGTTCTTCCTGCATGCGTGTATATGCATCACGTGTGCAATGTTGTCCTTAATTTCTTTATCCTTTTTGGTCTCTGTACTCTCTCCTTTGTTTTTACATCAAACGTAACATGAAATATCACGCAGATCCTTTTCTCTTTCTCAAGATAATTAGATAACCAGATGTTTAACAAGTTCAGGATTGCTGAGCCATCTCTCCAGCCCCTACGTCACTTTCTGCTTTTAATTTGAATTTATACAATACACGTAGACTATATCCGACAGCTGGCAATCACATGGATGGTTCAAATGAAAGAAAAAGGAAACAAAGAAGATATAAATGAAGAACAGAAGGAAGGAGGGAAGTAGAGTGATAGAATACGCAAACCTCATCCTGAGACAATTTGGTCTCAAAGTCACTTGCGAACCTGGCAGAGGGGAAAGGTCAGGAAGTGATTCATGACTAGTAACAACCCCGAGTCACGTGCTTAGTGGCATGAGTTAAAACATTGTTGTCATGCTCCAAATCCTTAAAGTTCAACTATTTATGCTAAGGGAGAGCGAGCTGTACTTGACAAGCAGGCAGTCTCAGAGATCTGGAGGCACAGTCTAATGGTGAAGTGAGATTCAGGAGGCTTGCTGGCCAGCTGGGAGGAGAGAACTGCGCATTTCTAGAGAGAGTTTCTCAACAGCGAGCCACAGCCTGGCAGAAGAGCTCAAAAGGGAAGGCAGATCCTCACACTCCTTTCCTGGGAGCTGAGACCTGAGGGCCATTGAGAACATCAAATTTCTGATGTCACCAGGAGGTCTGCGTCACCCCTGAACCTGAACCCAGTTGTTCACCATGGTCTAAACAGGCAAAAACAAGTGACCGCACGCTGATTTCTTTGTATTGTTGGCCAGAGTCAATACGGAGGTATTTTTTTTAATATGAAGGAAGTTTCCCAATTTTTAACCTTCACTTGCTGTTTCCTATCCCCAATTTCAAGCCTAAACCTACCAGATTATCACAGATATGTCCAGGGATGTTTTCATCTCCATATGTGTGTGTTCAGTGAATTGATGAAGAGGGTTCAGCCACGCAGAACTAGTTTAGTATTTCATACACAAGATTTTGTGAGGCAGGATCATACTGCATAGCTCTGGCTGGATGGACTCGATCTGTAGCCCACACTAGCCTTGAACTTGTGATAATCCTCCTGCCTCAACCTCCTGAGGCTGGGTACTACCGTACCTGGCTCACATGTGCTTCTTTAAAGCTGTGGACCTTGGTTCAGTCTCTGACTCTTGTGGTCCCGTCTCTTCATTTCCGTATGAGATGAGATGCCTCTCCTAGTGGAACTGCTTTCATTTATGAATGAGATAAACGTGAAGTATGACTCGCAGAAAGGAAACAAAACTAGCTACTTCAATTATTTTGTTAAACTACATAATTTAATCTGAGATTATTTCTAGCTCCTCAGACTTCCCCACATTGAGAGGAAACAGAGAGATGCTGACCGTTTCTGACTAATGTTGTTAGCTCAGCAGCTAGGAACAGTAATGGTTCTTTAGACCAGGGAAGTCTAAGGACGGAGCATTAAAGAACACGGTCCTAAACAGTTTTATTAAAGTGTTCCGTTGGCCCAGTAAAATTGTGGCCAGCCTGATGGTTTTGTTTTGAGCTCAGTTTTATTCGTATCTCTCAGGCCACTTCCCGTTAACTTCCTGAATTCATTTCCAAGCCTGTAATCTTTTCTCACCTACGGAAAAAGTGTCATCACGCAGAGGACATTAAAACAAGGAAGCACAACATGATCCATGCATGAGGTCATTTCTCCACTCAGGTTTTGATCACAAGAACTGGCTGACTCTTGCAAATGGCAAACCAGTAAACACAAGAAGAATTTCTTGATGGTTTTGTAGGCTTAAATAGGCATGTTCTGGCTTCAGAAGGCTGAGACACGATCTTTGCAGAGTATGATGATGAGGCTTGATGGGAATGAACACTTGTGATTTACACGAGTGAAAAAGCACAGGCCATGCATTTATGTTCAACGCAGCACACACTTTGCAGAAGTCATGGTGGAGATGCCATTGTAATGATTACACAAATGGGGTGGCTGGTGTTCACGGCGTTTAAACCTCCTCTCCAGGTCAGGACTGCAACGCAGAATCAGAGTTTCCAGTCGCTGCATGCTGCATCTTGAGAATCAGAATCTTCCCATCAGTGTACTCTGGAGTGCCACTCCACTCCGGAATCTGTGGGTCAGCAACCGGATAAAGGATGCTTAGGGTCTGTCTTCAGTCTCTGCCTCCCCTACACACTACCGAAGAACACCATAGAATGTGGGAAGGTCTTTTCTTGAAGATGCCTACACCGCCACGTGAGAATGTAGAAGCAGCATCACTACAAGGCTTAAGATGCAAGAAATGGCCCAGTAGGACTGACATTGAGCAGAGCCCACAGGGAACACAGGGACATAGCTGGAAAGTTAAAGAAAGGATGGAACATAAGGGGGGGTATGTACGCATGGCACAATAAAAGATACAGGTGAGTGAGGGATGAGGCTGGAGAGGAGGCAGAGCCCAGTGTCACACCAGGGATGTTGCGCTGGGTCTAAGCACGGGCAGCTTCTAATCAGAAAACTGATGTGATTATATCTGAATTTCAGGTGACTTTGTACCAAGCGGGTGACCTTGGCCATGTTGCTCTCTGTCTTTACCTCGAGTCCCAATGGGCAGAGCAGAAGTAAACAAAGCATCTACCTCCTAAGTAGTGGCATGATTTAAGTAAGTTCATATAGAAAAATGTATATGCACATACATGCATAGCACAATCTCTTAGTGTCTGTTGGATATCATCTGTTGGGGAAGTTTGGAAATCTCTAACTCAATTCCACTCTTCATTAAACTCTTCAGAGAAAGAAGCTCCAATCAGAATACACAGTATCAGCTGTCACATGTGAGTTTTAGTAGGTCCAATCTAAACCAACACGAGTAACGATCTAGCTATCCAGAAAAGCAGTCTCTGAACACGGAACGCTGCTGACGGGGATTCGGGACTCTGCTGCTGAAGACCCTCCTGTCACAACGGCCCCTGGGTCTGTGAAATGCAGCATTCAGGGCTTTGCCCCCCTTGCATCGTCTGTGTGCACTTTTCCTTGCACCACGAGCAAATTTAGATCGGGTTCCCCGTCTTTGCCTCCGCAAACAAAACATGCCACACACAGGCAGCCTTCGATTCCAGTTAACTAATGAGCTTTATTGAGCCCAAGTGAAAGGGAAGAGGGAAGAAGCCCGTGAGGCCAGGCTGCGTCCCCAGCTGGAGAGGAAGGGGCTCAAGGAGGCACAGAGATCTGAACGGCATAAACATGAAGATACTGGCTTCAGCTAAAATGACAGAGTAACCAGACAGCCACTCCCACTGATGCTGTAGGACTTTCTATTTCAGTGGAAGGAGGAAGGACAGGGTATTTGTGCAATGCCCTCCTGTGCAGATGGCAACCCAGTCATTTTCACTTTCGTGTTCCTGTGAAATCTCCTGAAAGTCCCTCTAATTATGTAGTGTTTTGTCCTCTCGTCATCCTGCTTATATGTCGTGTTAGTACTGAAAATAAAAAACGCACACGCTCTGGCAGAAAGTAGGCGTCTTGTGAGCCTTGTATAGATAGCTTTGTCTGTAATTCTGCTGATTCACACATCTCCGGTAGGACAGATATCCTTGGTATTTTCTGTGTCCTGGAAAAGTCTATTCCTCTTGTTTACAGACAAGTGGGATGAACCAAGGCCGGAAGCTCCTCGGAGGAGGCTATCGCAGGTGTCGTAGTGGAGCACACCTTCAGAGCTGATGTGCCTGTTCTGTTCCTGCTCCTGAAGCTTCTCAGGATAACTACAGCGCCTGCTTTGTTCTCTAAGCATGCATCCAGATGCAAACCTACAAAACCCCTTCTGCCAAGAGCTATATCCAGGCCATACATCCCCTCTACCTGCCTGCAGTTCACTGTGGCTCCTGGTCCCTGTGCACTCCGGCATCTTCCCAGGCTTTACATTTGAGCAGTCTTGAATATTTCAGATACAGCGATAGAGTCCACTCAACACTCCAGCATTGTCAATTCTGGTCATGTCAACAATCTACCAGGTTGACAAGCAGAAATGTACCTTTGCAGAAGCAGATACGTAGATATGTGGAATTCCAGACAGTTCTCAATTGTGAACAGATGCCTTGCAGACTCATGTTTTAGTTAGGGTAAAATTATGTTAGCCTTATTATTGACAAGTGAATATTTCTGGGTGTGGCAGTTGTGTAATCTCAGCTCTTGGGAGAGGCTGAAGCAGGAAGATGAGGCATGTAAGGTCAGTCTGAGCTACACAGTGAAACGTGCTGTAAAACAAAGAACAATAACAAACCTCACAGGAAACAGATGCAACAAGAGTGAGATGACGAGATGCAGCCATGTGTCCCCCAGCAGCCCCTCACGGCCAGGCCTTGGCCTGGAGCTATCCCTAGTGGGATAAAAAGGGGGAAGGAAACACTTTTCATCAGGTGCTGGACACCGGAAGTCCTGTTAACCACTCCGTGCTGTGACCCGCACAGGTGAGGCCGTTGCCAATGCCGTCCTTTTGTTGTGCGCTGTCCGCTCTCGGAACCAGAGTCCAGCCCCAGACTGGAGTCTTAAATTTTCAGGGAGAACAAAAAAAATCAAGTTATAGAAAATTCTTTCTCCTCAGCTTTACCCAGAGCAAAGGCGCGTTGATCAGATGTGCTCAGGAATTCCAGACGACACTCATCACATGTTGCTGTGGCTGGCCTCTAATCACACCCAATCCCATCCCAACAAGTGTGCTGTAAAATGCCGTCTTCATTCTCCTGAAATGAATTTTTATGAGAAGATAAACTGCCAACACCTAAAAACTTGAAATTTCAGCACAAACCCTAAATTTAAGATGCTAAATTAAAGGATAAAGTGTCAGCACACACAAGACCCGTGCAAACTCAAGCAGACGAAAACCAGCACAGAACTGTGGAAATGGGCAGCAGGCCCCAGTCTTAGCCGAAGAACTATGGGCCAGCTGATTACTACTTGGTAAGGAAGAACTGATCTTTAAGGGAGGGACTCTAGATCGTGATTAGACCCCAGTGGATGAACTTGCATTGAGGGACATCTGGGGACACTAACTTGACTTGATAGACCTTAACATAGATGACAGAATGTGTTAAATTCAGTGGGGAATGGGATTATGGGAGGGTGCTGATGGGGAAGGGGTACAAAGATGATTAAGCTGTTGTGTACGAAATACACAAAAATTTAATTAAAAAATACAAAAAATATAACGTACTCAGTATATACAGGCTGGGTGTAGCTATTCTAAAAAAAACCCCACATAACTCTTAGCTGACTACCCAGTGTAAGGTTAGATCAAACTGAAGAGGATAAAATTAAACTGGTCCATTTCTATTACATTTCTTACAACCGATTGAAAGGCAAAAACGTGGGTACTGAGTGGGCATCACAACCACCAGGAATGCGACACCCAGAGCTGCACAGCAGAGCAGATGGAACTGCATTAGAGACACAAAGAATGCAGGGTGCATGTCAGCTATGCATGGCTTCCCAAGTCAGAGCCCTCCAGGACGCCGGGCCAGGCTCCGCGCACAGTGAATGGTGGCCCCATTTAATTCACACAGCACTTTGAGACATTCTTACACTAGGCCAGTTTGCAGCTTAGGAAACTGAATTGTGAAGGAGCTTGCCCAAAGTCACTCATAAATGGTCAAAAAAAGAAGATCTGGAATTTAAAACCAGGCTACTTTAAACCCTTTTACTCCTCTTGCTGAAAAATTCCTGATAGAGAATCTAAGAAAATCAAACAAGGCCCCAGTTATCTTTCTCCAATTATTCCTCTTACAGAATTTCTAATTACAGAATTACAGTGTCTATTAAAACTATAAAATAAATACTCTAAGTGACATATAAAATAAAGTTGGGTTTTAGACTTAGTTTCTTTTTTATTTTACTGTTTTTATTTTATGTGTATGTGTATATTGTCTGCATGTGTGTCAGTGCATCCATGTCATGCAATTCCTGTGGAAGTCACAAGAGGGTGTTAGATACCCTGGAACTGGAGTTACAGAGGTTATTATCTGCCATGTGGGTGCTGGGAACTGAACATGGGTCCTGTGCAAGAACAGCCAATGCTCTGAACCACTGAGTCATCTCTCCGGTCCCAGGACTGTTTATTAAGAAGATCTTTTCACCCAGGTGAAAACCTAGAGAAAGGGCTCAGAAGAGAGTTCATTTGGTAAAGTGCTTGCCTGGCAAACATGAAGACCTGCATTTGAACCCTCGCACCCACATCAGGTGCAGGGAGCTGGAGAGACACTCAGCAGTTAAGACCATGTGCTGCTCTTGCAGAGGAGCCATGTTCTGCTCCTGGCACTTATATGATGGCTCATAACCATCTGTAACCCCAGTTCCAGGGGTTTCCACCTCTCTCTCCTCGTTCTATGGGCACAGAGCATGCATACAGAGCACACACATGCACACAGGCAAAACATGCATTCACATAAAATAAGTAAATCTTTTCAAAAAGCTGGGTACACTTTTAATCTCCGCTCTGGGGAGGTGGAGATCCCCAGTCCCTGGGATTGTTGAGCAGTGAGCTTAGCCTACCTGGCTAGCTGGAGGCCAGCAATTTCCAGCCCACTAAAATGGAAAAGGGTGGATGGTGCGTGAGGAACAATATTGAGATTGACCTTCACATGGACAAACATATGCAGTGACACATAAGTGCATGTGCCCCCCCCCCACAAATCTGGAGGGGACATCCATATCTGTCCTGAAACCACACATGACATCCCAGGACAGCAAAATCCCTGGCCACTGTGCATTAATGACAACAGCGGTTCCCTTCTAACAACTGTAATACCTAAACTGCCACCACAGATGTCCAACGCCCCTCCGGGTTCCTTACCGGGCTCTCTTACCGTCATTAGTACCTGTACTTGCCTGTTTGAAACTGTATAGGACATTTTATTCTGTGCCCAAGTTAAACCAGCACAGCCCTGCTTTTACTTATTTTAGTCACAGAAGTTCTAAGAAGAGAAAGTAAAAGTTTTCTTCTCTTTAAAAAAAATATTTTAAAACTCTTCCCCAGATTAGGATTCCTGGCGCATCTCTGTTCTCCAGGCGTACTGGAAACACCGGTCTGCCATCCTACCTCTGCCCTCTGTCCTCACCTTCTTTCTCTCTGGGTGAGTACATGGCTAATGTCTCAGTTGCCTCTCACAGCAGAGTTCGAGTGACAGACTGAGGTGTAGCCAGAAAGCACAGCACTGTAGCAATTTCTCCAACTGATGAGGTCCTGTGTTCCTGTCGGTCCCTGATGAAACCAGCCATCTGGGTGTCATGTCTGGGCCATTGAATACCCACAATGCAGTGGGCAGGAAGCAAGTTCAAGCCTGCTATGACTTAACAGAATCTCAGGCGGCGAGTCAGGAAACAGTTCTCTGCCACTAATTAGTTCTGTGACCTTGAGCTAAGGAGCCCCCTACACACACACACACACACACACACACGCACGCACGCACGCACGCACACACTGGGTTTCTGTCTCTTCATGTGAACGATATAAGGACTGGATCTGGGAGTCCAGGAGCCCTTTGCATGTCCTCCCTCTGTCTCTCATCTTTCTGGGTGCAGCTTCAAGGCAAAGTCAGCTGCAGAGCCTGTTCAGGATGAGCCAGCAAGGCTGATCGAGCGCTATGGCCACTCTCTACTTTTCAATGTCAAAGCAAGCTACTGGGTTATTCTGACTCTTTCAAGCCCTGGCAGGAGAGGCAGCTGGAGGGAAGAATGGACAATAGAGGTCACAGCATTGCTCTGCGCAAAGTGCAGCGCACGATGATTCTGCCTGGCTTTGACTGCCCACCTAGCCACTGGGCACCTCCCTGCTCCTCGCCTCCTCAGAGAAACGACCTGTCCGTGAGGCCGCTAAAAGGAAATGTAATAATTAAATAGATAAGGCTCAGAGAAGAAAAGGCTGGAGTGGGAAAATTTAAATGTGGTGATTGATATGTCAAGTGTCGCTTCTCAGAAACAAAATTAAAATGGCTCGACAAAATCTGGACAGAAGCCAAGGTCTCTCATCAAGACACACACAGGAGAATTTTGAATTTTGTAGCAAATTAGGGGCTGAGCTTCAGCGAAGCCTGCCGCACTGAGAGACAGCCCAGGGCTGAGTGGGAAGCTTCCACTTTCAGTTCTAGATTCATCCTTTACTAATTGGGTGACTTTGGGCAAATCACATAATGATTTCACGTGTCAGATTCTTCATGGATATAAAATGTGGCCACTATCATTATTATTATTAAAATCATTATTATTAGATACTGAAACTTTGAATCCAAAGAATTCCTTCCTAAATTAAATATTGCTAAAACCGGAGTAGCTGATATAAACCAAAGTAGAAAGCCCCGAGGGCCCCTGTACCTTCCTGCCCACTGCTTCCCACAGTGCCCCCGTGGGTACCTCTTCACAGACCATAGTGGCACAGCTTGAATACCAATTGTTCCCACTAGGCTGCTGTGTTAAATGCCTGCTCCTTACCGGTGAGACTATTATTTTGAATGTTTAGTACATTTATTTAGTTGTGTGTGCATGTGTATATATGCTTATGTCTACGCGAACGCCACGGCACTCGTGCAGATCAGAGAGCAACTTGCAGGAGTTGGGTCTCCCCTTCCACCCTATGGGTTCTGAGGCTTTAACTCGGGCCATCAGACTTGAAGGCCAGTGAGTGCCTCCACCCACCGAGCCATCTTGCTAGGTTGTGGAAACTTTAGGAGGTAGGGCCTCACTGGAAGAGAAAGAGGCCACAGTGAACAGTGAAGGGCAGGGAAGGGTATGCCTATGAAGTCTCCCCCCCTTCCCCTGTCCCCTGTCCGCTCCCCTCCTCTCTCCTCTCTCCTCGATTCCTGTCATCTTAGGAGGTATTCTGGCCACAGAGAAGCAAAGGTACATAATGCTCCTGGGGATTCTTGGAAGCTCTCGGATCGCATTCCTCAGCCTCTTCTGTGGCTATAGACACTCATATTTTCCACAAACATTTCCTAAACACCTCGTGTATCTCAGATACTCTCCCAGGCACTGAGAATAGGACAAAGGTGGTTCTCTCTCCGCTAATACTGACCAAGCAGCATTCCTTTCTGTTTTTATACACAGCGCTTCTGGGGAAAGACTTTGAAGATTAATGGCTGCAAGATTTCCTAGTTACAACTCTCCGTATAAATTACAATAAATTGACCTGGATGTGGTGGTTCATACCTGCAATCTCCATACTAAGAAAGCTAATAGAACATTTCAAATTTGAGGTCGGCTTGACTCTGAGTTCAGAACTAGCCTTATCTATATATCAAACTAATCTCAAAATATCAACAATTTAGGATATATCTCAGTGGTACAGTGGTTGCTAGATTGTGCAAGGTCCTGGGTTTGATTCCTAGTAGTGTAAAGACTAATAAAAATTATAAATTTATATCTAACTTATGCATTGGTCCCTAAAACTAGTTAGTGTGACCTTATCTCTAAGACAGGATGATAATTAATAGCAAATTTCAGAGTTTGAAGTGTATGAAGAAGATCTAAGGGTCACAGTTCGCTTCAGCTGTCAACACAAACCTGAAGTCACCTGGGAAGAAGGACCCTCAACTGAAGAATGCTTCCATCACATTGGCCTTTAACCTTCTCTGTGAGGCATTTCTTAATTACTAATTGATACAGGAGGGCCCAGCCCACCATGGGCAGGGCCATCTCTAGGCAGGTGAGCCTGGGATAGATACGAAAGGTAGCTCAGCAAGTCAGTAAGCGGTGTACCTTTGAGGTTTCCACGTGATGCTTCTGTCTAAAATCTCTTCCCCGGCTGCCCTTGATAATGGACTGTAAAGTGTAAGATATAAATAAGCCCTTTCCAAATTGCTTTTGCTCATGGTATTTATGACAGCAAGAGACTGCAATCTAGAGCACAGAGTACGGCGAGTCCGCCAAGGAAAAAGCATCGTTGCAAAGCCCCACTACAGTTCCCTGGAATAATTAAAAAATAGACTTTCAAAACAGCCCTGTATTTATTTCTTCAAAAAATTTTATTTTTGTCAAAACATTTTAAGAGGAAGAAAGTCTCTGACCAATTTGAAAACATCTAAAATATACCCTATACATTTCATAATATACAAAAAATTTTTAGAATATCATTTAGTGTCCGAAGAGAAGACTAACAGACCAGTAGCCTCTTCAGTCTCCTTAGCTGCCCTGTATGCTGAGAACTCTTTGAACCATGGAAATGTTCACAGAGTATGTGTCTAGGTTAAAAGTAGATGTGCTAGCTAGAGATATCTTGAGAGATGTTGAAAATGCAATCTCAGTACTTTGTGATGCTAGCTGCCAAATGTGGCAGTTTTTAAATATAGCCACCATTCCTCTGACATTTTCCAGAAGGACGTGGGAATGTGTTTTGTCTTCTCTGGAGCACGGACTAACTGTGACTGCTTTACTCTTTTAAGTATGGGCAGAAATCAAAATATATGACTTCCACAGTAAGATCCTAAGGCCATGCCGCTTCTAACTTGCCCACTGAAACACTTGAATTTGGACCCCAGAATGCCATGTAAGAATTTCCACTACCTAAACCAACATGCTGTAAGTTAGCTCAAGTCACAGGAAGACGTCATGTACAGTTCTTCTGGTCCATGGTCTCAGCTTAACTCAGCCTTGAAGTGTCACCCTGGGCTGCTTTAGCCCCAAACACTGAAGTCACATTTAGCTGTCAGAGTCATTCCTGTTGTGTTTTAGTTATTATGGGATAGGACGATCACTGTGGAACAGAGCAGAGAAACAGTCTGTTGGTGGAGGACATGGTTTCATGGTACCAAGTCAGGGCAGGTTTGCCAAGTTGATGTGCACACCAGAGAGATGCAGTTTGGGCTGGCATCTTCTCTGTGATGCTAAAATTCTCTTTTCAAAATTTGAAGCTTTCTCATGCAACAGAGGGCGATGAACACAGAAGGACATACCTGGCTAAAGTGTACAGAATCAGGGTCTGTAGAGTCTGGGTCCCTGGACAGGACTCCTCTATTAAACCTCGCCCACCCAGGGCTCAGAGGAAGGGGCGCCAGGGAGGAGCTGCATGACCACATGGAAACAGAGTCTCACAGGATCCTGGGAATTTGCTCATATGAACTTACAGCAATGGCGACAGCATGCGCAAGACCCATGCAAACCCAGTCAGACAAAAACCAGCACAGAACTGGGGAAGTGGACAGGAGGCCCCAACCTTCACTGAGGAACTATTGGCAACTGATTCTTGCTGGATGAGGGAGAGTTGATCTTCTTTAAGGGAGTGACTCTAGATGGACTGACCAGGCTGCTCCAGTGGGTGAATTCATACTGAGGGACAATTAGGTACACAAACAACTCCACAGGCCTTAACATAGATGACAAAATGTATGAAGTCCTATGGGAAGGCTATGGTGGGGTGTAGATAGGGCTAAATGTGATTAAGATGTATTGAATAAAGTCCACAAAAAGTCAATAAAATATATTTTAAAATAATAAAAATAAAAAGAGGTTTTAAGACTAGAAAAAATTATATTATTTGAGACATTTTTTACAATCGATTTTGTATCTATTCACCCCTCTCCACCAAGTGCTCCAAGGACCACCCCATTTTCTCTGCTACCCAACATTTTGTTCATTTTTAAGACCAAGTTGTGCTGTCTATATGTTTGGGGTTGTGGCCATCTATTGGTAGGACTCATCAGATACCCCACTCTTGAAAATGTGGCTGTCTCTCTCCCAATAGGTATCAATTGTCAATAGATCCTCTATTAGTGGTGCGACTTCATCCAGCTCCCTCCATGATGAGGTTCTATCTGACTTCAGCCTGAGCAGGTCTTGTGAATGCTGTCACAACTGCTAAGTTTATATGTGTACCTGCTCCTTGTGACCCGATGTTTCCATGCAGCCACCCTCTGTTTCCGGGTAGCCATCCTCTGTTTCAGGGTACCCATCCTCTGTTTCCGTGTACCCATCCTCTGTTGCCAGGTACCCATCCTCTGTTTCCAGGTAGCCATCCTCTGTTTCCGGGTACCCATCCTCTGTTTCCGTGTACCCATCCTCTGTTTCTGTGTACCCATCCTCTGTTTCCGGGTAGCCATCCTCTGTTTCCGGGTAGCCATCCTCTGTTTCCGTGTACCCATCCTCTGTTTCCGTGTACCCATCCTCTGTTTCCGGGTAGCCATCCTCTGTTTCCGGGTACCCATCCTCTGTTTCCGGGTACCCATCCTCTGTTTCCGGGTAGCCATCCTCTGTTTCCGGGTAGCCATCCTGTTTCCGGGTACCCATCCTCTGTTGCCAGGTAGCCATCCTCTATTTCCGGGTACCCATCCTCTGTTTCCGGGTACCCATCCTCTGTTTCCGTGTACCCATCCTCTGTTTCCGGGTACCCATCCTCTGTTTCCGGGTAGCCATCCTCTGTTTCCAGGTACCCATCCTCTGTTTCCGGGTAGCCATCCTCTGTTTCCGGGTAGCCATCCTCTGTTTCTGGCTCTTACAATATTTCAGCCTTGCTTTCTACAGTGATTCCTCAACTCTGGGGGGGGGGGGTTGTTTTAGGGGTCCCGTTTTTGGGGGGACTCTGGGGGTTTTTTATTCTTTGCACTTTGCCCGGGGGGGGGGGTTTGTTATAGGTGTCCCGTTTATGGGGAGCACTCTGGAGTTTCTTATTCTCTGCACCTTGACCAGGTGTGGGAGTCTGAGTTAATTTCCATCTACCGCCATAAGAAACTTTGATGTGTGTTGAAAGACGCACTAATCTGGGGGTATAATGTAATTCAATAGAAGTTGACCTAATACTATAGCATTTAACAGAATAATAGTAGACAGTTCTCCCCTTGAGTCTACAACTTGCCTCAGTAATGGTGCCATGTGTGGATTCCATTGTGCGGAGGGAGCCTTAAATCCAATCAGAAGGTGGTCTAGCCATACCATTCTTGACCATATACTCACAGGACTATATCCTGCTACAGAGACACCTGCTCAGCCATGGTCCTTACTGTGCTCTTCACAGTATCCAGGAAATAGCAGCAGCTGATTAATGGATAATGAAAATGTGGTACATTTACACATATGGGGTACAGGGGTAGGGAGAGGAAACAGAGGTAAATAATGCTTAGGTGGTGTCAAAAAGAAAGGGAAATGTAGTATTTAATAAGCCTACTGCAAAATACATACACGATATAAATGTGAGTGCATGCGCAGAGCTGAAGGCTAGGTAACAAAGATCATGGTACCAGGCGGGGAAACCTCCCTTTGAGTTGTTGATCGGGGAGTCCCAGAGACTCCCTAAACAATTCAGGCTACTGATACAGGCTTTGATTGCCTCCCAGGTCTTGAAGGTTAAAACTCAATCTCTGAAGTCACAGCATATTTAGAACACAGGACTTAGAGCAATCGAGCTGGAACTGACCTGGATGTCTCCTCCCTGAGGACTAGCTCTCATAGAATCAGAAGACACTATGTAAGGTGCTAGGGAGAAAACCAATTAAGGATCATACCCAACTGTAATGTCTACAAACAATAGCAATTACCAACCCAGGGGACTGGAGAGGTTGCTCAGTGGTTAAGAGCACTGGCTGAACTTGCCGAGGACCCAGGTTCAATTCCCAGCACCCACATGGTGGCTAACAACTGTACGTAACTCCAGTTACAGGGGATTTGATGCCTTTTTCTGGCCTCCACAGGCATTTCACCATACATGTGCACTTATATACATATGGCCAATATACCCATACACATAAAATAAAAATAATGAATAGAATATTTTTAAAAAGACAATTACCACCCAGGAAACAATCTCTATTAGTACAATAGCGGCACTTTTATCTTGGGGGATAATCAAATCTAATTGGACTTAAAACCCTCCCGATGGGAGAGAAATCATGCACAGTACTGTAACCATAACCAACTGCACATGGCTAGAGAGGGCACAGCTCCTACAGAAAACCTACCTTTGTCGTATCCCTAGACCAAGGTAATTTCTTACTGTAATCTAAACACCTATCCTTATGTTTACAGACAATCGCACCTCTCACCACTCATCAAAGCAGCTTCTTTCTGTAACAGATGGAGGCTATTGTGGAGTTCCACAACTGGTCAAATGCAGAGAATAAGCGACTGTGCGGTGCCCAGCCCCGAGTGACACGTCGACAGCACAGCCTCTGCATCGAAGGCCGAGGGACACTGCAGAAGACAGAAGTAATGTAAGAGCCGGGGGGATGGCACACACGTGCTGGGGTTACGTATTCTGACACCATAGGGAAGCTCTTCCAACCAGCGAAATACCCACAGCTGTCTAACCAGATCTACGTAACGGCAAAACCAGCTAACATGCCAAAGTGCATCGATGGGGTGATGCCACGTCAAGACAGAGCTACAGGAATCAGTGCATGCTGGGGATGGAGAATCAACTTCCTCCAAAGACTATCTCCCCGAGAGTTTATCTCACCCCAATGGACAGTCCTAAACACAGGTACACAAGAGCACCACTAAAATGAACTCAATGTAATGTATATATATAATATATATGGATGGATAATATATATGGATTAGATGGATTATATA
>NW_008343833.1:78055-94708 GCF_000622305.1 Nannospalax galili | reverse complement strand
ATGGATGGATAATATATGGCTATATATATGGATGGATAATATATATATATGGATGGATTATATATATAAAATGGATGGATTATATATGGATGGATTTTATATATATATATGGATGGATAATATATATGGATGGATTTTATATATATACGGATAATACATATGGATGGATTATAGATACATATATATATATATGGATGGATATGTGACCATGATGATCAAAGCAAAGGACAAAAATTGAGAGGGAGTTGGGGGAACATGAAGTTCTCAGTAAATGGCTGGAGCTGAAAAGAATAATTCCGAGTAAGCTAACCCATCCCCAGAAAGACAAACACCACACACTTCCCATTTGTGGAGGTCAGCCTTGACTCTTTAGGGACATATATTTCAGTTGGAAAACACGTAGAGGTCAGGAAATTAGTAAGGGGCCATTGTGGGGACATAGGATGTAGTGATGGGACAAGGGAAAATTAAACAGTGAGGTTAAATGATGCTGGGGGTGGGAGGCCTGAGTAGGGGAGGAGATACAGGAACTCTACTGCTGTAGACTCTTCCTTAAATATGTACATGCACACACATACAAAGACTGCATGCAGCTATCCTACAGTACGGTGACAGTGCCCTTAGCAGACACCACAAGCTACAAAAAGCCCACAGCCATGAATGGGCTATGTCTTTTGATGCTGTTGGTTTGTGGGGTCTCATAGACCCTATTACTGAAGACACCCCGTACTTGAGTCATAGAACACGGAGAAATCAAGCTGACACTGGCCTGGAAGCTTCATCTCTTCTGCAGGAGCTTACGTAGCACTGGAAGGTGCTGTACATACTACAGGAGGAGAAAAAAATAATCATCAACCTCACTCGGCTGTGAGTCCTGTGAGCGACAAAAACAACCAGCTAGAAAAGACACACCCACTGTGTCTGTGCATGAATGTCATGGGGTGATGAGCGGTTCACACCTTAGCTTAGGAGTGGAAGAGAAGAGTCTTCTCCTGCAATGTTCAACCAAACTGCGCACACAGGCTAGGTGTGCCATGGAAATGAAGCACCTTGCAGAGTTCCCCTTCTTTAGACATCCAGCCCATGGAAATTGACAAGCATGGCTTTACCCTTAAGCAGCATCAGCAAGTTTGAGAACAAAGCTAGTGGCCCCACAACCCTGCTGAGCAATCTGTGGACGCTCAGGCTGTGGATGAAGCAGACTGATGGCAGACTCTATATCAGTATGGACAAATATTCCCTTCTACTAATCAGGTCACTGTAATTCAAACCACCAAATGACCAGTCTGTGGGAGACAGAGGCCTCCAGCAGCCTCTCATTTCTCCCATTTTACTAAAAGTGGGATGTAGGAGCCAACACCAAGCATCACCCAAATGGGAGGAGTCTTCAGCTTCTGATGCAGTGTGTGCGTGCACGTGTGTGTATTTGTGCATGCGTGTGGAGCCCAGAAGCCAACTTCAAGTGCTATTCCTTGGAGCCATCTACTTTTATTCTGTAAGACAAGGTCTCTCACTAGAACCTGGGGCTGCTGATTAGACTTGGCTAGCTGGCCAGTAAGCCACAGAGTTCCACCTGTCTCCGCCTCCCCAGCCCTGGGATTACAAGTGTACACCACTGTGCCTGGATTCATTTTTATGTGGGCTCTGGAGATCACACTCTGTGTCTCCTGCTTGCAAATCAAGCATTAAGCCAAGAGATATTCTTAAACTAATTAGCCGGTGTCTACTCACAGCCCCAAAAGGCAAACAGAAGACAGAGTCCTGGATAGCAAAATCAAGGTATTTCCTGATAGGATTTTTTATAAGGTTGTTCAGCAAAGGTGTTCTCAGAGACTCTTCCATGGAGGCAATATGAGACCTAAAGCAGTGTCTGACACACTGCTCCATCAAATTGTCCCTTGGCCTGATCCTGCCCAGCTTGAATGGTATTGAAATCTCTATTTCAGTGATGGGAAAGCCCCTGTGTCAACTTCCAGAATGTTCTATGCCATAGGGATTTAGGGGGAGAAGTCATATTTGAACAGCTGCTCAAACCTCTGTCTGATTTTCACCTCAGGAGACCTGCACATTTGCCTGTGTAGCATCTTGGCAACCTGGTACTGACAGAGACCCCGTGTGTCTGAGAACCCAGCTTCTGGGGACACATGCGTTCACACTTGAGATGGAAAAGAAGTGAGGATAGGGCAGCAAAACAGCACTGGAGAGAACAGAACAAGATCCCTGAGCTGGCCCTTCGTGTCCAGGTGCCTCTACATATCACTCTACATGATCCCGAGAAATGGTGAGTCAAGGACAAATGCCTGGGTTCTACCCCCATGTGCTTCTCAGATTTCCCAGGAGAATTCCAGGCCTGCACAGGGCAAAGCTATTCACTTTATTCACCCCTCTCGTGTTGATGAAATGACTTGCTTCAAGAGGTCACCACACTTAAAGCTGTTTAAACCGAGGACTGAGCAGAGCTGGCGGGTTTCCATTACGGTGCAGTCAGTATAACCTTGGCATGAAAGAACTTTCACATTCAAATGAAAGGAGCAGTGCCCACCACCCTCCAACTACATTTCTTTGACCCAGTGTGCTCTTCTTTTATTTGATTCAATTGCAGGACCCTACAAACTGAATAAAGTTTCATGGCCTGGTTTAATGAACTGTTCCCATTTGAACCAAGAGATCCTTCCTATTTTTGTTCTTTTAAACTCAGTAGGCTTAGCTGCACACAGACTATGTCGGACAGAGAAAGCCAGTGACTAGCAGTGCACGGCCTCCTAGGAAAACACGTCTGAGGCTGCCAGGTTTGTGACCAGCTCCTGGGCTTCTGGCTCTGCCTCTGGTTTCCTGGGTCTGTCTTCCACCCTAACCTCCAGGCCTCTAGAATATCAACCCGTGAAGCTCCCTCTGCAGTCTCTTCACCTCATCCTTCTCCTGGTGGCCACAAAGCCAAGCTACTAATTAATCCCAGATTAGCTAACACTGTTATTATGAAACTTGCTGTGAGGCCTGGCTGCGGTCACGAAACCATCTTCCACGTATTTGTAGCCATGTGTGCACAGGAAAGATGATAAAACTCTGTGCTTCTGTTTTCTTAATTTCAGAAATAGTGCTGGTGATAATGCTGGCCTCCAAATGAAAAACTGCTCACTAACAGAATTTCCCCTGGTGCCTGAGATACTCCTGTATACCAACAGTGAGAGAGGGAACTGGAAACTTGTGTCACCAGATTCTTAGATACCAGGACACACCCAAGCAAGAAAAGTAACAGGAGAACTTTCTTTTGGATCAACGTTTTAGGACACAGTGTTGTACCCCTTTGATTTGGGTCTGAGGTAAAGGAGAACATCATGGAGACAAGATCCTGTAGTTAAAAAGAAGCTCGCTTCAAGGTGGAGAGTGAGGGAGAGGGAGAGAGAGAGGGAGATTGAAGATGGCAAGAAACAGGGAGAGGGAGAAGGAAGAAGGGAGGGAAAGGAGAGAGGAGGAGGGGAGGGGTGAGAGATTGACAGGGAAAGGGGAAGGAAGGAGGGAAGGTGGGAGAGAGGGAAAGAGAGAGAGAGGGAAAGAGAGAGAGAGGGAAGGGGGGAGGACCCACGTGGGGAAAAGCTAGGTGTGATCTGCCAAACTGATTTCTTAAATTCAGAACGAACTAGAATCTTTATTACAGAGTAAGTTGATCTTGTTCTTTAAGATATAAACTATCAACACATGGTGGGTCCAGATTCAAGCCCAAGGCTTCTGTTCTGATCTGGTCCTCAGGAAGAAGCAGCCTGACTTCCTGTACCATGTAGTGTTTCTCCTAGAAATTTGGGGTGTTTTGTTCTTTGAGGTCATTTGTCAACTATAAGTCCCTTCCATTTCTAAAGCATCTGTTTTCAATTATGGAAAATGTTTCCCGTCCACCTCCAGCTTACAGCTAAGGACATTAATTAAACAAAAATCTATCTAAGAATTTGGGAAAATTATTACTAAAGATGTCTATCAGGGATCTAAGGAAACCAGGGCATCCGAGCCCTGGAAATGGTGTTAAGATTGGTTGTTAACTGCCATTCTTGGAACCAAACCTGGGTCCTCTGCCAGGACGGCCAGTGCTCTTGACTGTTGGGCCATCTCTCCAGTTCACTTATTTTATATTTAGTGATTTCTCTCCAGCCCACTTATTACTTTTATATTTAGTGATTTGTCTTCCAAGAGAAAAGGAGTCAGCATTCAATACTGTCTCTGCTTCAAGTAATGTTCTACCCGTGGAACCCACTTCCTCAATAGGAAACTCCCTGTGCCTGAACGCCAGTGCTGGCACCCCTCCCTTCCCTGCTCCAGAGTTGCTCATTGGTTCTCACCTGAAGCCTATTTAGTTACTCCTCGTTTTACAGAATTGTGGGCAACTCATCTAACCACCTAGATATGCTGTCCCCCATCTCTTCGATGCTACAACTTGGATGTGTTTTCCACTTCAGTCCATCCAGTCACACCTCTGGCCTCTACAGTACTTCAGTCCATCCCCACGCACTTTGGTTTTACCCTGTTACCTTACCCCTTGTGAAAATCCAGTTTTCCACATTGTACTAGATAGCTTTAGTGTCAACTTGACACACCTGGGTTGAAGGAGCCTCAATTGGGGAATTGCCTCCATTGGACTGGCCTGTGGCCATGTCTGTGGGGCATCATTTTGATTGTTGAGTGATGTGGAGGGCCCAGCCCACTGTGGGTGGTGCCATCCCTGGGCAGATGGTCCTGTGTTGCATAAGAAACCAGGCTGAGCAGGGGCCAGGGAGCAAGTCATTGAGCAGCATTCCTCCATGGCCTGTGCTCCAGCTCCTGCCTCTAGGTTGCTGCCCTGAGTTCCTCCTACCTTGGGATTCCCGACAAACTGTGACCTGGGAGATGTAACACAAATAAACTCTTTCCTCCCCAAGTTGGCATTGGTCAGAGTGTTTTGTCACAGCAATGAGAGGCAAACTAGGACACACATTAAGCTTAGGTCGCACTCAGCTTTACTTGTGGCTAACGCTTTCAAAGCTCTTAAACTCTATCCCAAATTTCCTTAGCAAATAACTTCTGACTTTTGTAGTCCCCTCTCTTGTTCTCCAACTTGACGTCAGGTTACCTTGTTTACAGAGAACAACACAGAATATATGAACCGGAGGAGCTGTAATAAGTGCTGTAAGAAGAGCCGGGGCACCATTCTGCCACACGGGATCCTGTCTGTTTCCCTCTGAGACGTGCAGCTCTCCTCGGTTTCTCCCTCTTCCCTTGGCAGAACGCACAGGACTAGACTGTGACCTCTTCGATGTGCAAAGTCCCAGTTTTGAACTTTGATCTTTTCTTTGCTGCATCTTCACTGTTCTTTAATACTGGAACCATTGGAGTACACACTGAGAGGCTAGGAAGACGGCTCAGTGTGCAAACTTGAGGTCCTGAGCTGGACCTGGACCACAGACACCTGCGTGAAAGCTCAGCAAGGCACCATCTCAACTGAGCACTGAGGTGGAGACAAAGATGGCCCGGGCTGGCTGGCCCGCTGAGGAACTGATGAGACCCGGGTTCACCAAGAGACTGAACAAAAACTAAGGTGGAAAGCTGTAAAGGAACACACTTGAGGTCCACCTCTGGCTACTTCACACACCCATGTAGACCAACACACCTGCACAGACACATCTCCCCGAACACACACACACACACACACACACACACACACACACACACACCATAAAGAAAAGCAGACTCAGAGACTCAGAATTATTTCTAAATATGTGTCATTGATATCATGGGGACGTCATGGAGGAAGAAAGAGGCTTGCCTCTCCTTTGGCTAGAACTTGCTTTTTATCAAACCGTTCCCGTGTCTGCAAGTATCTGCCTTCCCTGCCCTTCTCTACCAAAAACAAAGTCACGGTGTGACCTAGTCCCCGTCAATCTATGCTTGGGGATTCTGTACGCTTTCTGCTTCTCTCCATGAAGTCTCCCTATTTTATTAATTTTACAGCTTTATTTTCAGCCTTTAGATTAATTTCTATTGAGCTATTTCAGTTCTCATTTGTCACTCAAAAATATATTGCAAGAACATTTCCCCCAGTAATTTAAAAATCTTTGGGAACAAGATTTCCATAGTTATATAAAACTCTGTGAACACACTGTAATTTAAATAACTATGGTTTCTTTTAAAGTTAAAGATTGTTTCCATTTTTCATTTTTGTAAATGACGCTGTGATGATTATCCACGTTCCTAAGTCTTTATCTTCATCTCTGCTCCTATCCACAGGGAACAGCATCACAAGAAAGACTTACAGGGTCAAATAGTGTATGTTTAGGACTCTTCACACACCTTATCAAAGTGCTCTTCAGTAAGATTATACCAATTTATATACCCACCACTGTGTATGAAAGATGTTCTTACCACATCCACGCTGTCATTAAGAATATTTCAGTTAAATTTTCAACCCCTCTATCTCTACTGGTTCTTAAAACAGATGCTAAAAATATATGTAAGTGTTTTACCTCCTAAAAATAATAATTTTCTACGCAGTGTTTCAGTTTTTATCCCCACTTGATCCTTTCACACGCAAGTGTCTTGGGACGTTTCCGTTCCTCCACCTCGGTACTTTTTATTCAAACGTCTTACACCTGAACTCTCACCTCTCACTCAGATGTACTGCTGACCTCTTACTGCCAGCCCAGCAGATTCTTCTTGTACTTATGCACACACTGGATGTGAGTAAGCTTCACTAATTCTAGAAATCCTACCTCCTGGCTCCTGTCTTCATGTTGCTTTGTTGCTATGATGGATCAACCTGGTAAGAGCAACTTGGGGAGAAACGGCTTATTTTAGCTCACGGTCCCAGGACACAGTCCATCATGATGGAGAAGCCAAGGCCAGCACTTGAGCACCTAGTCACGTCCACAGCCCAGAGCAGACAGAGGATGACATGTGCATGCTTGTGCTCAGTGACCCCCCAACTCCTACAGTCCAGGACCCTCTGCCCAGGGGGTGGGGCTGCCCATGGTGGGCCATATCTTCCACCTCAATTAGGGCAACATGACAGTTCCCTGCAGACATGCCCACAAGCCAACCTGATCTCCACAGTCCCTCACAGAGACCCCTTTCCCAGGTTATTCTAGACTGCGCCGAGAGCCATCACAGTCTATCTCATTCTCACTTTGCCATTCTTCCTGGGGCTTATTTATGTACCTCCCCTTGCTGTTCACGTCTCTCCTGGCTTATTTAATCTAAACAAGTGAGAAGCTTGTTGTTCACAGAACTTCAGACGATGTCAAGTCCATTATGTTCAAGATTCCTAAGGGTCCAGAGTGGAGTGAGAGAAACGGGTGGCAGGCAGGTCCTAGACCAAGAACTATTGGAGACTGGGTGAGGGAGATTAGGTCTTACTTACGATCTGTAGATGGGCTGGCTAGACTCCAGTGGATGAATTTGCACCAAATGACATCTGGGTACAAATGCTTGACTGCATAGGACTGGTATAGCAGAACACATGCGGTCCAGTGGGGGTTTGGGAGGGTATGGATGGGGGAGGGGTCTAACTTTGATTAAGAACTATTGTATGAAATGTGCAAAAACAATAAAATTTTTAAAAATAAAATAAAAATTCTAAGGGATTCTCTAAGTGGATATTCTCATGAATTTAAAGCCTTACATCTCAGACATTATGATGGATTGGAAAGTAGAAAAAATGGCTTTATATTGACTTTCATAAGTTGTATGTTCTTTCAGTGGTGGATATGTGCAACTTTCTGTGTACTAAAATAGCAAGGACCATTTTTATAGCGCGTGTTTCCTTTGAGGCACTGATTATAAAAATGAGGCTTTCTCTTAATTCCAGTGATCGTTAGTGCAAAGGAATTAGACACAATGAGTACTGAATGTGTCTGTCACACTGACCCACTTAGAAAAAGTGATGTTTTGGTTTAAATTTGTTTCAAAGGGAAAGATTTTGTTCCACGATTCCTTTCCCTCTGTTTAACACTGTATCAAATCTTTGTTATGGTGTTACTTAATATGTAAATCACATTGATATACATAAAGTATGCTTTAAAATATTTTAAATAAAAAGAAATCCAACATTAAAATCACCCCCTCTCCAAAGCCACATGGTGTGGAACTCACTGTTCTGGTTATGATCACCAGGCTCCGAGCCCTTGACAAAGAAGTCCTTAAGTAAAGAATCTTCCTCACTGATCCTAGCCAACAGTCAATAAAGCCATACTGCATGATGTTTGGTCATACACAACCAACTCGACATAGCTATCAGCCGTCTCCGTACCTGCCTCCTGTCTCTATGGAGCTCTGAGCCCCTTTCTTTACAAATTGCTTCTGGATTACAAAGGGAGCCAATCTGGTTCGCGTCTGTAGGACGTCCAGTTGGCTCTTCTATAATGTGCCAGTCACATGACACACAGACCTACCTTCCCGCCAATAACTGACGTTCGCAGAATGAGCAGCATAGATGGTCCTTTGACCCAGTCTCATGGATTTCTCAGCTGCACTTGGCCATTTTTTCTAATGAACTCCATCACAGAGCTCTCTCCCTGCGCGGTCCTAACGCACATCTCCTCCGGCTTCCCTTCGTTCGCATGCGTTTTCTGCTCTGTTTCCTCCCCCGAGGACAACATCCCTGTGTTTGTATCCTTGGTTTAGGGACTTGAAAACGGAATGTATTTTTAATTCTTTGACAATTTCACATATGTAAACAATGTATCTTGATCAAAGTCACCTCCAAGTCCACCCTCCCACCCTCCCTTCAGCACCTCCAACACATCCCCGCCGCGTTTCCCGTCTTTCCCTTGATATTTCTGTTTCTGTAACCTACTGACTGTGACTAGTGCTGCCCTTGGAATGCTGACTGACCTTGTTCCTCGTGCAGGTCTTGTGTGGCTAACCAGAGTCGCAGTGAGTTCGTGAGTGCAACGGCCGGGCGGTGCCGAGAACACAGACCCCCACAGTTCTGCTCCCCATCCTCCAGGGCTTACCTACCTGAGAAGCTTCTCATGCAACAGAGTGTGATGCACACGGAGCCACAACTGACCACGGTGTAGGGAGTGAGATACTGCAGTGTGTGGCCTGGACAGGACTGCTATATTAAACACCCACCTACGACTCAGGGACCATCGTGGAAGAGGGTGCAGAAAGATTGTAAGAGCCAGGGTCGGTGTGTGAGCATAAGGAAACAGAATCTTCCCGGCCTCTGGGAACTTGCTCATATGAACTTACAGCAATACTGAAAGCATGCACGAGACCCATGTAAACTCAATCAGACAAAAAACCCAGCACATATCTGGAGAAATGGGTAAGAAGCCCCAACCTTAGCCCAAGAACTATTGGCAGCTGATCACCATCTCCTTATAGTGTTCGGTGTCGAGGATTTCTTAAGGGATTACAGGATCTACCCCAGCCTTGTGAAATCACTGTATTGACTTTAAATTATCTTAGAAAGAAATATCACCTTGGAGAAACATCCTTTCATTGTTCATAGAGAGCAGGTGCGTTTCCTCCTCTGCCTTCTGTGTATTTCTGTCAACAGCCTCACCATGTTCTCTACCTTCGACTACAGCCTTTAAATATCTGTGCCACAAACCAGGACACACTTTATAGGAAGCTTTGATTTGCATGCCATCTACTCTGTAAGGACAAGCTGAGTTTTAATTCTTTGAAGCCTAGCTTAATCGATCCCCAATCACTTTTGTTGATAAAGGTGAATATTATAAATTAACATACAAGATCAGTATGAAAAAACTAACAAAATGTTCTTTTTCTTTACCCCACCCAAAAGAAAGGCCTTTGCACTAACAACAAGAAATCTAAAAGATAGGCAGGCAGTAAATTTGTAAAACAAATATTTCAGGCTCTAAATAATAGATGTGTAAAATAGAGATCCTTTAGAGAAAGGAGGAATCAGTCATGTAACTTGTCCCAGTATTATGTTTTTGAATATGGGCTACAGTGCTATGACACAACACCACAGACAGTAAGTCAGTGAAATGAAAGGCACAGCAGTTTATCTATTTACAGCTGTCTATATTTCTGTATCCTGTGAAAATCCCTTCCCATAATGAAGTTTGAACACTGATATTTTCACATAAACAAAATCTGAGAAAAATCAATCAGCAAGCTTAAAGAGAGCAGGATTTTTTTAAGTGTTATTTATTTTTATTTTATGTGTCTGAGTGTTTTCCCTGCAAGTGTGTAAGTGCCCCATGCATGAAATGCCTGTAGAGCCAGAAAAGAGTGTTAGAGACAGCGGAACTAGAGTCAAGTACATTGTTGCCGCCATGTGGGTGCTGGGAATTGAACCCAGTTCTCTTCGGAAGCAGCCAGTGCTCCCAACCACTGAGCCATCTCTCCAGGTCCAGAAAATGAATATTTAATGAAATTCTTCATGAAGAAAGAATTTAGATCTAAGTAAAAAGAACAAATGTTCTGGAAATGATGGCTTTATAGCAAAAAACCAAAAGCATTGTAATAGTGTGTTGGACTCCACAGACTCATCTGTCCAAGTCCTGAGTCCTGCAGTCAAGGTATTTGGGAAATGGGCTTTTGAGGAAGTTAACTCAGGTGTGGCCAGCACAGTGGGATTAATGATCTGGTAAGAGGAGGCAAAGAGGCCAGAATGCTTCACTGTCTGCACCTGATCTTGGACTTCCCAAAGCCCAGAATTTTGAAGAATAAATGTTCCAATAATGGCATTTCCTTATAGCAACCCTCAGCAGGAAACACTTTTCTTAGTTCTAATTTTAAAGGAAAATTTTACATCTGATACCAAACAGCATATTTTAATTTATAACATATCTACAAGTAAAATACATGATCAAATTAGCACAGATAAAGGAAAGGGGCACCAGACAATCTCTCTTATGTCAAATCCCATCTCTTGCCACAGACAGAGATGGAGTTATTGACTGAAAGGCAGGTATTTCAGTCAGCTTCAGTGAGAACAACATGTAGTACCAGGGACTAGCATGGTAATGTGAATGCCAAAAAGAAACTTCCCAGTGTTTCGTCGCCATCACATTGAGAACCAACCCACAGCAGGTGCCGCTGTGTCCAGTGTAATAACTGTGGATTGCTTTGCGTCTATGTATGCACATGCGGGTGTTAGAATCTTTCTTCAAAAATCATAATCTAGACTTTAAGTGAACATAAATAAGGCCATTTCAGGAAGAAATTATGTCTTTAGTGACTGTGTAACAGTAGCATTTTCTAGTTTTTAACTGCATTTTCAAAGTTGTTAAGATGTTTGAGACATAACTCCATTGTTTTAATTGCTTTGTAGACTATAATTAACATTATCATGTGATATATTGAATACAAAAACTTATAACTCAATAGCATAAATCAAGTTCCATCTACAGTTATAAATATCCATCTCTAGATGTTCTCTAGTACGCTCTACAGTACATTGTAGCAGACTGATCTTGGACACCTAACTATAGGTTAATCTATTTTTGTCTCTATTTTATTTTTCTTTAAAGCTCATAGAAAATTCACTGGAAATCCCCCAGATATATCCCCAGAGTGATTTCAATGAAATTATAATCAGAATGGGAAGTACACAGATGGCTTAGTTCTTTTACAGATGGGCTCATACATTTTTGGAACGAATGTTTTATTTTGTAATAATTAAATGAGCAATAACAACGAAAAATTGAATTTCTACTTTTTCTGACCATCCAAAAGTAAGTTCTAGCTATATAACCGGGCACTTTAATTTGAACAGGTCACTAACAAAGCAAATTGAGAATTTGTTTGCCATCTGTTGAAAAAACATTGAAAAATTTTGAAAGGGAAACAGAAAGCCAGAGATATATTTCAAGCTACGATGATAAATTCATGTAGTACTGGGTTTAAGAGAAACAAATAGTCCGTAGACAGACAAAAATACATCAAAATGTGGCTCATTTATAGAAGGAAAACTGACAGACCAGGATGCAAGTACAGCTCTGTAAGAACAGTTTTCACAGTACCAGATGAACACTGAACAGCCACACAAAATAAAAATAAACAAGCTTGTTCCATTTCACGTTTATAGAAACTAACTCAACACATACCACAGGGGCTAGAGAGATGGCTCAGTGGTTAAGGCAAGTGACTACTCTTACAGAGGACGCAGGTTCAATTCCCAGCAGCCACATGGCGGCTAACATCTGCCCATAACTTCAGTTCCAGGAGATCCAACACCCTCTTCTGGCCTCCATGGATGTTGCACACATGCAGGCAATATACACATAAAACAAAATAAAATAAAATAAAATAAAAAATATTAAAAATATCTACCATAGACCTAAATATCAGGCATAAAACTTTTTAAAGTCTAAGAAAGACAGTGGAGAAAATCCTCGCTAGTCAATAAGTTAGTCAAACACTTCTTTGATGTAACACCATAAAACAGTCCTTAAGAGAACAAATTCATCAAAATTAAAACTTTCCCCTCAAAGAACTCATCAAGTGAATGTAAAAGCGAGTCACAAACGGAGAACAAACATTTGGAAAGTGCGTACCGCACAAATCAATTTTTTGTCTTTTAAAATAAACTATTTCTTTGAGAATTCATAGAGTGTATTTTGGTGATATTTGACCCCAGGTCTTCCCCTGACAGACTGCATAAGATCAGGGCATCAGCATTCTAGCACGGTGGGGGAGGGTCTCTTGAGCCTCCATCCCTAGTAGAGTTAGGGCAGCTGATGGCCTCTGAGGGAGGGAATGAGAGCTGTCCTCGTATGCAGACAGCCCTACAGTGACACACACAGCAAATGTAACCGAATTTACCAGATGTTGCACGAGGTGATAAAAAGAAACCTCAGTTGCTTTTAACAAAATGAGTAGAGCTGGAACCAAATGTTACAAGACAAATACAATATCAAATACGGTCATGGAATGAGGTCAGACATTGTTTACCATAAGGTAAATGCTCACTACAGCTTCTCATTAAAAACAAAGACAACTTTGATTAGAGTAGCTGGAATTACAAGGAAAAGTTGGGCCTCACGCTAGGGAAGATATAGAGGAAGTTCAACGCTCACATTCCTTGAGGCAATGTAAAGGTGATATATCACTTTGGACAATAGCATAGGAGTTCTTTGGAAAGTTTAATATTCACTTACTGTGATATGGCTTTCCCATTATTAGGCATTTACCCAAGAGAGGGAAGAACGGGCCTGTCCATACAAACATGTATCCTTTAACAATCATCACAAGTTTATTAGCAGTAGACAAACCTAAAAACAGAAAACGTCCATTTAGAGGTGATTATTTTTACAAGCTGTGACAAACCCTCATAACTACTTCACAGTAAAAAGTGAAAAGAGCTACTGATGTGAAGAGAATCTATAACCGCAAAATTTCTGAGGGGAAATGGTAAATAACATAACGCACATCGTAGTGTTCAACGGTTATAAAACTATAGGAAATGCAAAGCAATACGGCATGCAGTAAGAAGAGCTACACCAGCACACTCTGGTTCCAGGGAAAGCGGAGAACAATGAGGAGGCAGAGCATCATGGGAGATTATTGTAGCTTGATCAAGAGCCTTCCTCCACCTCATGTCAAAGACTTGGGAACCCACTGATGGGCTTTGGGAAGCAACTGGATTCTGAGGGCTGTGATTACTCCATGGACAGATTCATCCTCTGGTAGAATTACTGGAAAAAACAGGAGATGCAGGAACTGGGTGCCGGTCAGATGAGGCAGAACCCAGGGGCAGATGTGCCCTAGAAAGATCGATCTCATCCCCAGCTCCTTCATAGTCTTTGTGTTTTGTCTGCCATATGGTGAACAGCTCTGCCCATCTTGTCCTCTCCATCACCATCCTCTGCCTCCCCACCAGCCAAGAAGCCACGGGACTGAGTGACCATGGGAGACCTCAGAATCCATGAGACAAAGTAATCTTTCCTCAGTCAGGTTTCTGACTATATATGGTGGGTCAAACAAGAATGTCCCCACAGGATCCAAGTGTTGGAACACTGGGTCCCCAGGTCCTGAGGCTCTTTGGGGAGGGTCACGGAACCTTTAGGAGGTGCAGCCATGCTGGAGGAAGCATGTCACTGGGGGGTGCTTTGAGAGTGCAAAGCCATGCCCACTTCCACTACTTTCCCTGTTCCTTGTGCATGCTTGAATATGTGAGTGTTCAGCTTTCTGCTCCAGTCACCCCTGCGGCCATGCCTCCCCTCCATGATGGACTTTTATCCCTCTGGAACCATAAGCCAAATAAAACTTTCCTTTTTTAAGTCACCTTGGTCATGGTGTTATCACAGCAACAGGAAAGTAACTAATACAATCAATAATATGGATTATTTTGTTATCATAAAAATCATTTGTAACTTATTTTTAATTATTATACTGAGAAGAACTCAGAGCAATAACACTTAGTATTGGTAGAATGTTGAAACGCACATTCTTGTGCCTTAGATGTTTGCTAAGTAAAAACCCTGTGATAACAAATCAGCAGTGTGTAAAGTCAGCAGTGCGTAACTGGGGCCTCACACTTGCGTATAGCAGAGAACAGCTTCAGAAGTCTAGGTTTTATTTGAGAAAAGTTAATGGATATGAAAAGATGAAATATATAAATGATTATGACAGTTCTGAAGTCAGTAAATAGGAAAACGATTCTTCTATCTTTACCACAATGACAAATATAGTTACATTGTTCATGGCAATGCAGACTGTTCTGTTTAGTGAAAAAAAATTTAAGATTCTTCATAGTCTTAAAATCTTGTACACCCACATTCCTGTCCCAGGATGAGGGAAGATTCAGTGGTTCAAACTGCCCTGAAAAATCACTGGGAGCCGAGGGCTCTCAGGATTGGTCTTTCTGTAGAACGAGAAGGCCACAGCCACAGAAAGGACAAGGTGAGACAATTCCACACAAGAACGCAAACATGTTTCGGCAGGACTACTCGGTGATCCTGTCAGAGAGGGTGCTGGTAGGTGAGACGTGGGAGGTGAGATGAAAACTATTTAATAATAAAAGAGTTTCAAACACTTCACAAGAAACACAGCAGGCTCTGAAGAACTGAGAACTAAGCATAGCCGACACCTGTGCTTCCTGCTTTTCCTAAGTTTTGGGGATCTTCAACAACGTCCTCAGGTTAAATGTGGCTTCTGAGGTTAAAATGTCCTTAAGTTAAACGTAGCCTATTAGCCAGCATCTTTGTTCCACAAACCCCAGGGCCTTCTTCCCCTAACTGCCTTGACTACATGACCAGGTGTAGCCTGTCAACTGCCTTCTCCTGATGCCCAAGTTCTGGAGCTCCCGAGACACTTCATCAGTAAATTAATAGAGATTCTCGGTCCTTAGTTTCCCTCTACATTTGTCTTTTCCTCTTTACTCCAGTCATATCTCCAATGGGAGCTCCCGACCAGCAGATGACAGGGTCCATTTTATCATTATCGTAGACACTCTTAAAGAATGTCTAACTTTGCACACTGAACTCCGTATTAGTCACTAGGTATAAGGCACCTGAGCAAGGTGATATAATATATCGACAGATCTGGATGAAGTAATGCATGTTTGCACCAGAAGCTGAGGCAGTAGGATCACAACTTCAAGGCCAGCTTAGCATGTGGAGTGAATTCCATGCCAGCCTGAACTGGAAAGGAAGGAAGGAATGAAGGGAGGGAGGGAGAAAAAGGAGAGAGAAAAGAGAGAAAGGGAGAGAGAGGGGGGGGAGGGAGAGAGGGAGGGGGGAGTTGCTTTGTGTTAGGGATAGTCGTGAACGGTTTTAGGAAAGTTCCAGAAGAGGGAGCGCTAAGAGAGAGAGAGAGAGAGAGAGAGAGAGAGAGAGAGGGAGAGGGAGAGGGGGGGGAGTTGCTTTGTGTTAGGGATAGTCGTGAATGGTTTTAGGAAAGTTCCAGAAGAGGGAGCGCTTATAAAACATGGAACGGATAGCATCTAGCCTCTATGGGGCATGCAACATCTAATATCTTGAACTTGAAATCCAGCATCAGGCAGAATGTTCCTTTTCTTGGATGAATCTGTGATGGTTTATACTAGCGAGCAATGGACCCCATGGCAGGAGGCTCGGCTTCCATCTGCAGCCCCTGTGTGATATACAGTCAATTAACACACTTCAAGGGGCCATAGAAGCAGCCTGGACCCTTGTCTCCAACTGACTAATCTGGCTGTGGCCTGCTTTAATGCTGCCATTTGACCCCCATCTATAGACATTGTTTAGTGATTTGAGGCTAACTTGCTTCTTACAGAAGACTCAAGTTTGGCTCCCTGGACCTATGTTGGGCAGCTCACCACCATCTATAACTCCAGCTCCAGGGTTTTTAAAAGGGTAGAACTAACTCATCTACCTCGGTCCTCCAGACGTAGCCCAGAGTGCTTACACCCAAGTCCTTCATGTGCAATATATATACTGTGAGTCCACGGCAGATTTAGCATTTGGTTGCTGTCACGCTGCCTGTTAATATCACCGCTTCGTTTGCCCCTGGCATGACATCTGACTGACTTTTAGGGCTGACCACTTCATTGGTTACCCTCAGCTTGGATCCTTACTTGTAAACTACTGTCATTCTCTCAAACACCTCCCTTTATCCTGTGAGCCTCACCTCCTCCTATGACTTGCAGCTCAGCCTGTATCCTCCCCAACCTAACCTATGACCACAGGCCTATGCTAGATCTCATCCCTTCCCTTTATAGCAGCCTCTGCT
>NW_008343833.1:72228-77950 GCF_000622305.1 Nannospalax galili | reverse complement strand
AGCCTCTGCTGAACCCACCTCACAAGTCTGTGATTAACAGAAGGAGTGCCTGCCTGCCTGTCTTTGAACATGTTCAGTATCACAAATGCTATCAACATAAAACTGGGTGAAGTAAGGAAAAGAGAACCGATGCTAGTCATTATCACCTCGACAGCCCACAGGAGGCACACAGAGCGTCTCTGCTGCTTACCTTTGAAGGGAAACACTGCTACATTATAAAAGATGTATTCCTCATTATGTTTAATTAGGCGAGAAATAGGTAAAGGGGTAAGAAAACGAAATTATGTTTTTAACCAAATAACAATGATTATATGCTGCTGGAGCAGTCCACATTTTAATGACAAAGGTCGAAAAGTCTGGTGAATTATGACACAAATTGCAAAAAGTTACAGATTTTGAGTTCAAACAAAAGAGAGCTTTTTACGTAATACGCAAAGATGTTCTTTTTATGTGCAAACAATAGAAAGAATAAAGTCTTTTCTCTCTTCAGAAGGCTTTCACTTAATTACTTCCCTCCAACTTCTTTTTATTTATAAATGAATACAAAAATAGCAAGAAGAGAAGAAAATTAACCAATCTGGTCGTGAGAATAAATACATACACTTTCAAGGTAGTGATCGCTCAACACAAATGCCAGGTTCTGAAGTAAAACAAAGTACACAATTTCCCACTGCATGAGCCTTCTAAGAAGAAAAACGAAAAGAATCTGAAAAGATGTGAATAGAGAGGATGGTGGGGAACCAGGAAGAGGTATACACCAGCACCTGCCAATGGCTTTCAAAGCTTCCTAATACCAAATGGTACCCATATCACCAGCAGATGGATAAGGCATCTGAGGGCTTATGACTAATTGATGAGGGGGACTTCAGACTCAAGCATCACAAGCTGGTGATGTCACACAGCACCTGCTGAGCATTCCTTGGGAGGGTCAGCATCACACTGTGCTTTGTACAAGGCAAAACCAGACTCCATTCCTGCTTGTGAGAAATATCAACATCATCTAGTCGGTTGATAAAAAAGATGTAGAGAAAGAGAGGGGGGAGAGACGGCGAGGAGAGAGAGAGAGAGAGAGAGAATCTGCTTAAGCAAGTACTATGTTTTGCTAACATCCTGTCATCTCCATATGAAGGTGATGATGTAGAGTATGCATTATGGCTGGAAAAACAAATTCCCCAGTGATAGAATGTGTAAATTGCAGGAGAGCCCTGAGCTTCCTTAAAGGAAGCCACAAGGACATACATTCCTCAAGGTGGCCAAATGGTCCAGATTGGAGGCTTGGCCTTTACTCAAGCTTATCAACTGGTCACTCCTCAGACTGACAGAGACTGTTTACTGAGTCAGCCTAACTCCTTTGGTGCCATAGATAATAACTTGCCTGCTCGTCCTAACAGCCTCAGGAAGAAGACCCTCAGTCACCCCAAGGACACGGGCACCTGACACCAAGCAGATTCCTGCAGCTGCGTTCAGCAGAGTTCCTATACAAGTCCAGACTGTGCTGCCTTTCTTTCTGATGCCTGTTTTTGCAGACGGCAAGGGCCCTCTGCTGTGTTCCCCTGAATAAAGGGACATAGCCCTTGCCTGTTGCGGGTCTGGCTCTGATTCTTATTTCTCAGCTTTAAACTCCTTCCTTGTTTTCCGCCCCTAAATCTAACATCCAGAGGTTCACACCATGAGTTCTAAGATCCCCAGATGGTGCGTGTTCTGGAAGACTGTGGAAGTTTCAGCAGGTAGCCTAGCAGGTTGAATGAAGTTTGAAGGCTACATCCACCCCTGGCTCCTGGCCTGCGTCCTCTGTGTCCAGGCAGCGTCATGTGAACAGTTGCTACTACCAACTCAGCAGCCCTGTCACAGTGCCTTTCTCACCATGACAGACTATGACCCTCTTAAAGTGTGAGTCAAAAACACACACTCCTTTGTGTAAACTGCTTCTGCCAGACACCGTGTCACACCCGTGACAAAGGAGCGGAAACACAGAGCTGGTCCTGAGAGGCGGTTGGTGCTGTGATAAATCCAATCACACGTGTCTTAGGTTTTCAGGGCTAAATTGTAGGAAGCATGTAGGTTTGGGGGTGAGGGCTGGGGAAATGCTAGGGTGGTGCAAGCATGTTTTAAAATGCCGCTGGGCTAGGGGTTCAGAAAACCAGAATGCTTATAGAAGTTCAGACAGGAGAGAGAGTAAGGTCGCAGATGGGAAGAGGGGCTCTGGGGAGTGCACAGAGGTGGTCCTTGCCAACCTCTGTTTCCGTCCTGTGACTAACAGATAAAAAAAACCTTTTAAAATGTATTATCCGAGCAGACCACCCGGTCCCACCAATCTAAAGGCTAAGGATGTCATCACCTAGCATCTGAGCCCTGTAGTAGAAAACCCCTCGCTTCGCCCTGACCTGCCTACTGAATGTAGCCGCCAATGTGTTTAAAAAGTGTCTTGATTTAATGACTTTTCTTTGTTCTGTTACTATAAAAACATAATGTCACTGTTACCACGCTGGAACATGGTATTTGGGGTAACCTGAATCTGTGTTCCTGGGCCACGGTCACTCATATTTGGCTCCAGAATAGACTATCTCTGATCGAGTTGAGTTATGCTTTTGTGTTGTTGACACTGGGGTGAATAGATGTTTGTTCACGTCTCTCCAGGAAAAGTCAGTGCCACACAGAGTTAATTTCAAGCCAGCCCAGCATCCAAGTTGTGGCATGGCTTTTGCTGGCTACAATGATTAAGTTTTACAGTGAAAATCAAGAGTAAAAATGTAGGGCGGAAAGATGAGGAGGAGGTCCATTTGGGAAGATGTATTTAAAGTTGTACTCAGAGCAAGTTTGGACAAGGTGTTTTTTTGCTAAAGAGAAATCGGGCACTCTGCACTAGGGCAACAGAAAGGGAACTTGGAGAAGAGGTCTCCTCCCACTGAATGTCACAGGCAATAAAAATGCAAACCTATTTGAAAAACTTCTCCTTAAATAAAAGGGAAATTCCCTTAGAGAACCCATGAAATCATCTGGGGACATCTTTAAACCCATACATAGCATACTTTGCCTACCTCTGTTTCCAAATTAATATTCTTGTTATTAATAAAATGTATTATCCTAGCAGACCACGAGGTCTCGCCAATCAAAAAGCTAAGAATGTCATCAGATAGCATCTGAGACCTGTGGTAGAAAGCACCCCCTCCCCTTTGCTATGACCCACCTACTGAATGTATCCACCAATGTATTGAAAAGTGTCTTGATTTTTGACTTTTCTTTGTTCTGTTACTAGAAAAACATAACCACGCTGGAACGTGGTATTTGGAGTAACCTGAATCTGTGTTCCTGGGCCACGGTCACTCATATTTGGCTCCAGAATAGACTATCTCTGATCGAGGTGAGTTATGCTTTTGTGTTGTTGACACTGGGGTGAATAGATGTTTGTTCATGTCTCTCCAGGAAAAGTCAGTGCCACACAGAGGAAATTTCAAGCCAGCCCAGCATCCAAGTTGTGGCATGGCTTTCGCTGGCTACAATGATTAAGTTTTACAGTGAAAATCAAGAGTAAAAATGTAGGGCGGAAAGATGAGGATGAGGTCCATTTGGGAAGATGTATTTAAGGTTGTACTCAGAGCAAGTTTGGACAAGGTGGTTTTTTGCTAAAGAGAAATCGGGCACTCTGCACTAGGGCAACAGAAAGGGAACTCGGAGAAGAGGTCTCCGCCCCCTGAACGTCACAGGCCATAAAAATGCAAACCTATTTGAAAACCTTCTCCTTAAATAAAAGGGAAATTCCCTTAGAGAACCCATGAAAAATGCCATGACAGAAAGGTTTGGGGAAGATGAGCCCCATAGCGCTTAGAGACCGCTGGATCTGCAGTCTAAGCCTTGGACTAGCTGGCCAGTGTGGGCAGGACTGAATCCCTTCAGGGATCTGCTGAGCGGGATGTGAATAAAGTACAAAGCTGATCTCTATGTATCAATACAGACACAGGGATGTAGATGATACAGGACTGTGGGGTGTGTACCAAGAGCAGCAGGGAGCAGAGCCGACCAAACAAGGGTTTACAGGTGCTGCAAATCGAGGGCCATGGAGGCTGAAAATCCTTAGCACTCAGGTGATGCTGCCACATGTCCAGGTGCTGGGCACAGAATCGGCAATGTATTGAAAAGTGTCTTGATTTATGACTTTTCTTTGTTCTGTTACTAGAAAAACATAATGTCACTGTTACCACGCTGGAACATGGTATTTGGGGTAACCTGAATCTGTGTTCCTGGGCCACGGTCACTCATATTTGGCTCCAGAATAGACTATCTCTGATCGAGGTGAGTTATGCTTTTGTGTTGTTGACACTGGGGTGAATAGATGTTTGTTCATGTCTCTCCAGGAAAAGTCAGTGCCACACAGAGGAAATTTCAAGCCAGCCCAGCATCCAAGTTGTGGCATGGCTTTCGCTGGCTACAATGATTAAGTTTTACAGTGAAAATCAAGAGTAAAAATGTAGGGCGGAAAGATGAGGATGAGGTCCATTTGGGAAGATGTATTTAAGGTTGTACTCAGAGCAAGTTTGGACAAGGTGGTTTTTTGCTAAAGAGAAATCGGGCACTCTGCACTAGGGCAACAGAAAGGGAACTCGGAGAAGAGGTCTCCGCCCCCTGAACGTCACAGGCCATAAAAATGCAAACCTATTTGAAAACCTTCTCCTTAAATAAAAGGGAAATTCCCTTAGAGAACCCATGAAAAATGCCATGACAGAAAGGTTTGGGGAAGATGAGCCCCATAGCGCTTAGAGACCGCTGGATCTGCAGTCTAAGCCTTGGACTAGCTGGCCAGTGTGGGCAGGACTGAATCCCTTCAGGGATCTGCTGAGCGGGATGTGAATAAAGTACAAAGCTGATCTCTATGTATCAATACAGACACAGGGATGTAGATGATACAGGACTGTGGGGTGTGTACCAAGAGCAGCAGGGAGCAGAGCCGACCAAACAAGGGTTTACAGGTGCTGCAAATCGAGGGCCACGGAGGCTGAAAATCCTTAGCACTCAGGTGATGCTGCCAACGTGTCCAGGTGCTGGGCACAGAATCACAGGGTTTAAAGCTTGTCCTGTTGGAGGTTAGTTTTGTTTCAGTCTATTGTCACTGTTCTTCCCTGGTAGAATGCAAATATTTACACTGTGACACTGCGTATTACAAGTCTGCAAAGTGAAGGTCTATGTCTGTGTTTGGGATTGTTTAATGTTAGAAGATCACAAGTAAGAGTTTGTACTGAGTCTGAAAAGAGATCCTGGACAGTTTTGGAAATGTTAAGGAGACTTTCAAAGTTGGACTAACCGCATTTTTTGCAATAGGAGATGGTCGTGAGCCTATGGAGGCCAGAAGTTGAACGTGATCCCTGAATGTGAACGTTGCCTGCAGGCTCATGGGGTAAGCACTTGCTTCCTAGCCAGTTGTTTATTTTAGGACCATGCAGAACCTTTGGGAGGTAGGGCGTAGCTTGTAGAATACCTACGCTGCTAGCCTTCACCCTCTGCGACTTGGTCCACACCACGGATGAGCCAACGGCACCAGCTCCAGTCACCACGGACTGAGCTGCTCTAGTCACCATGTTCTCTGCTGGGACGGATCCCCTCCCCTCTGAAGCTGAGACAAAAGTCGTCCCTCTCTTAGCTGCTCCTGTTGTGTATCATGACACAGCAGCTGGAAAAGTCACAGGTACAGTGAGGAAGTCTGGAGAACCTAAAGGGTTCCTTTCACCTG
>NW_008343833.1:71398-71772 GCF_000622305.1 Nannospalax galili | reverse complement strand
CTTGACACACCTGGGTGGAGGGAACCTCAAACTGAGGAAGTGTTCCCAGTGGACTGGCCTGTGGCCATGCCTATGAGGCATTTTCTTGATTGTTGAATGATGTGGGAGGGTCCAGCCCACTGTGGGCAGTGCCACCTCTGGGAAGGTGGGCCTCTGTTGTATAAGAAAGCAGACTGAGCATACAGGCCAGTAAGCAGCGTTCCTCCATGGTCTGTGCTCTGGGTTCCTGCCATGAGTTCCTGCCCTGGCTTCCCTTGATGATGGACTGTGCTGTAAGTAAATAAACCCTTTCCTCCCCAAGTGGGTTTTGATCAGTGTTTTTATCACAGCAGTAATAAGTAACTAGGACAATAACTGAGCATTCGAAAAAAAAA
>NW_008343833.1:4263-68734 GCF_000622305.1 Nannospalax galili | reverse complement strand
TACATGTTATTCTGTCATGACACCTAATAACTTGGTAAGCCGAACCGCTTGTGGTACAGAAGAAACACAAACAAAAGTGAACACGTAATTATGCTAATACCCTGAAATCACTTTAATTGGTACAGGCAATTCCAAGTTATTACCAACAGCTTGGAAAATGTGAAATTGACTAGACAGAAAAAAGTCACCTGCAGGTAACAGTGGGCAGTGCACGTTGGCTCTGTGATTCAAGTCCCCAGGCACCAGTGGGGTGGTGCATGTGGGTCTCTGACCCCAGTCCCCTGGGAACACTGAATTGGTGCATGCTGTGTCTCTAACTCAGGTCCCAAGGAAGCAGAGGAGCAGTCCATTTTGGGTCTGTGTCTCAGGTTCCTGATGGTCCCCAGGTACCAGTGGTTTGGTGCATATTGGACCCATGACTTTCCTGGTTAGCTTTAGCTGTTGACTAGACACAGACTGGAGAAGTGAGTCTCAATTGAGGGATTTCCCAGAATAGACTGGCCTGTGGGTATGCCTGTGAGGGATTGTCTTGGCTGTTAACTTACATAGGAGGACCTAGCCCACTGCAGACAGCACCATTTCTGAGTCATGGGCCATATAAGAATGTTAGTTAAGAATGGGGGCACACACCAGCAAGCAGCAGCCCTCCATGCTCTCCACCTCAAGTTCCTGATTGCATTTAGGCCCCTACTTCCCCCAGTGATGAACTGTAACCTGTTAGCTGAATTATCCTTGCCTCCTCCCAAGGTGCTTTTGGTCAGTGTTTTATCCCAACAGAAAAGCAGAATTCATAAAACAGTACCAGAGAAGCAGGGTGCTGCTGTGATGGACACAAAATTGGGGTGCTGCTGTGATGGACATGAAATTGGGGTGCTGCTGTGATGGATGTGGCCATGTGGCTCCTGTGTCTTTTGACTATGTTGCTGTAGGATTGTACAGCTTTGGCTGGAAAAGAGCTGGAGGGTCCCAACAGAAAAGCAGAATTCATAAAACAGTACCAGAGAAGCAGGGTGCTGTTGTGATGGACGTGGCCATGTGGCTCCTGTGTCTTTTGACTATGTTGCTGTAGGATTGTACAGCTTTGGCTGGAAAAGAGCTGAAGGGCTGTTCTGGTGGGAGCTGGAAGATAAGAAAGGCGGACAATGGAGGTTTGGCTTGTGAGGTTTCAGAGGGAAGCAGTCTGTTGAGACTTGGGGGACAGTGGTCTTCATGTGATATTCTGGCTATGACTCTTCTGTGCTGACCAGCTGGCACCGAGCAATCAGACATGATTGACAGAAAATTAGCATCACAAAAGTGAACTCTGTGCTCCACTGAGACATTGCGATGCTGAGCAGGATGGGGCTGAAGAATCAGCTGTGATTAGGACATCAGCACCATTGATATTAAATCTTCTGTGCTTTACTAGGACACAGGAAAGTTCTCCCCCAAGGTCAGCACACTGAAGCTGTGATCCAAGGGTGCACAGCTACATCTAAAGCTGCAGTCAAATTTGGCACTGTGTAAAGTCACCCATGCGGCCCTGGGTTTGCAGCCATGACAGCAGCAGGACTGAAGACACCATGGGAGAAGCGGAGGCTCAGAGCTGTGTTGCTGGGCTGCAGCCCCTGTGGAGGGGCCAGGAAAGGCCACTGGTGAAGGTGCCTCAGTTCGCAGGTTATTTAAAAGGTCAGGGCTCTGGGACTTCTGCCAAGGACAACGGCAGGTGTGAAGTGAAGCCAGCCCAGTTCGAGACAAGCTGTGTGTGCTGTGGGCGGCAGAGCTGGAGGAGTGGGACTGTAGGTCAGAAGACTAGACAATGACTCAATTCCAGATGTTGGATGCAAAGGTGCAGGATTTGATTTTCACTGCTGGGTTTGGGTTTTGCCTTGATCTGATTGTTTTTATGCCCTGGTTCTTTCCTTTGGGACTAAGAAATCATGAACATTGATTTTATTTTTACAGAAGCCCACAGAGACTTTAGATTATGTTTTAAAATCTCAGACTTCCAAAGTATTGGCAGTTTTAAAGACTGGAGCTTTTAAAAGTTGGACTGTTATTTTATGCTATTAACATGAGATCTTGGGGGACAAAGGGTGAAATTTATGGTTTCAAAGTAATGAATTTGTGTGTCAAGTTGAAAAGTGGTTGAGTGTCCCAGTTACCTTTAAATATAGCCTACAGCCATCTAAGAAAGGAGGCTCAGCTGAGAGATTGTCCAGTTAATATTGCCCATGGGGATGCCTGTCGGGGATTATCTTGATTGTTAATTGTTGTAGAAGAGCCCAGCCCACTGTGGAGGACACAATTCCTTAAGTAGGTCACCCCGACTTGTACAAGAAGGCTGAGCATGGGTGAGTGAGGCACAAGTCAGCTTTCGTCCATAGGATCTGTTCGGCTTCTGACTTCCCCAGTGATGGGCTGTAACCTGGAAGTGCAACTCAAATGAACTCTTTCCTCTCCTAAGTTACTTTTGGTCAGAGTGTTTTATAACAGCAACAGAGAAGAAACTGAAACGGTGATTCAGGTCCCCAGGTAGCAGAAGGCCAGTTCATGTTGGGTCTGTGTCTACTCAAGTCCCCAGGTAACAGAGGTGTAGTATAATCAGTGTTTGACTCGGGCCCCCAGGTAGCAGCACTGTGGACCAGGTTGGACTGTGACTCAGAGCCCCAGGTAGTAGCAATATGTGCATATGGGGTCTGTGACTCAGCTGTGAAATCAACCTGTTAGACTGGAGAGCTGGCTCAGTGGTTAAGGGCTGGTGCCGTCTTGCTGAGGACCAGAGTTTGGTTCCCAGCAGCCATGCCAGGTGGTTTACAACCACCTATGAGTCTATCTCCAAGATGATCTGATGCCTCTGACCTCCATGGCCACCTGCTGTCATATACTCATAAGTACACACACACAATAAAAAAATTAAAATAAAAATCTAACTATCAGCCTACTCAGTGCAGTAGGAAGAGGCATCACTGTGTAATAACACTGAAGATCTGACTGTAGCCATAATGCAGGTGCGTCTACTGAGAGCTGCAGTGTGTCCTGGCGCATTTCCTCAAGGCTACTTCAAACACCCGCTTTTCATAGAGAACATGGGAAAAGCACCCCTTTCACATATCCGTCTATGATTTATGTTGCTCATAAAAATCATAATAAAAATTACGTGTTTGTGTTTCAACAAAATTCCATTTATCCCCACCGCCATACATTTCAGGCCAGGGATTAGGCTAGGTTCTGGAATGAGTTGAATGAGACACAGAACTCAGCCAAGTGCATTATAAGCAAGACCCATGTTATCATGCTAAACTGTATATGTATCTTGGGGACCCCAGTAAGGAGCAGAACCACAGACCCAAGTTAAATGTCACAGTTACATATCCATCCTTCAAAAATGATGTCCTGTGCAAATGCCCCTTGTGCTGAATTCTTTGCCTGCCCGGATTCACAGCCCCGTGTTGGAGAACACCCTCTAGTAGCTGCCTAGGAAAGAAAGAAGGGAAGTCCTTTGAAGACGTGCCTTCAGTCCTTAACAATGTTCTGTCTTCATGACTGATATTTGGACAGTATAGAATTGTGTGCATTCTAAATAACTTTCTCAAGAGTTTGTCTTTGCATTACTTTAACACTGTCTCTGTATTAATTGTCTACAAATGTAAAACAATGCGGACCTCTATCATCTCACAGTCTAATAGGCTAGGATTGAGAAATGGGTCTGTAACACTGGGTTTCCTCTACAGGTTCATGGTGAGCAATCCACGCACAGCTGACATCCCTCAGCTCAGTAGTGGGAGAGGCAATGCCATTCAAATGGTGCTTCTGTGCTGACATACCTTTCTTTGCCTCTAATACTCTTCTGCTTTGAATGTAAGACCTTTGTGATTGAACCAGACCGACCTTGTTGATTCAAGCTCATTTCTCCATCTCAAGGATTTTAACTTAGTCATGTCACATCTTCAAAATCTCTTTTTGAGATAAAAGATAAAATAATGACAGGAGCTGGGAATGAGGGGAATGGGCATTTAAGGGTGTTAATCTGACTGAAAGAATTTTCATAGTGTGACTGATAGTCAACTTGGTATGAAATTATATACAGTAAATTCTCTCATGAATTTTAGCACCTTCCATGTATTTCAGCTCACAGCGCAGTTGGCAGGAAGCCGCTGCCATTCAAATACAGATCCTTAATACACGCCTGCCTCCTCCTCCCTTAAGAATCACAAGACTCACTCCTTCTCTTGGTGTTTAGCAATGGAACAGTGATATGTTGTTTTAGAATTCTGACCAGGTCCTTAATGCACGGCTCACTTCTGTCACCTTAGGACCTCTATTTGTGGGGAATTCTATTCATTAAACTTTGATGATGTTCCAATACTGTTTCTTTTTCTCCGGGGTCTCCACGTTCCCTTCAGCAGCATCAAGGCAGTCACTTTACAGCATGTGTACAGGAGGTCTGCCTACGTGTTTCTCAGGATCATTCTAAGAACGAGAACAAAAGGGAAACCATGAAGAACATGCGGCCTGCAGGTGACATGTGCCCTTCTTGGGCTGGTTGGAGGCCTTTGTGAACATTCTCGGGCACCAGCCTTCTACTGAGCAGCATGAACTTGAACCCATGTGACTTGGTCTGTGTGCCCTCTCGGATGCTTGACCATTGGGAAGTTTGGGAAAGTGACACAAATTTTACTGCCTGTTTCTTCGTGCATAAAAGATGGATAAACTCGTAACTTCTTTATGTAGACCAGATGACTGAAGTGAACCATCAGCATGGAATATGAGATAGAAAATAAATTAAGTACCGTGCATCTTATACAACCATGGCGTTTATATTTCTGATCTCCTCTTCATAGAATTCTGGCCTTGTTAAATGAAATTTTGGAAAAAAAATACTTGTAATCAAATATCAATTTCATTCTATTTTCCCCCATCATTTTATCTTGCAAATGAATAACTAACAATGGAAGTACAGGTATGTGACTTTTGAAGGGGAAATGGATGCCTATAAGGCCACCATATATGAAACCAGCCTCTGTGCTGACCAGAGAGGCAGCCTTGCCTCAAGGCTTGAGTCCTGTCTCATCTCATCCCAGATAGAGCTCACTGTACCACACTGCCCCTTGCTATAAGGACACGTTCTCCAGCTCTCTCTTTCTTAACCTGCCCACAAGTCTGAACAAGTTCAGTCAACTACCTTCAGGAAGTAAGTATACAAATAACCAAGCCAGCCCTGAGGATGCCTTACTCAGAGACCTAGTTCCCTCTGAGGAAAGGTATTTGCTTCCTGCAGTGTTGTGCCCAGGAGTGCTATGAGGCCCAAAGGGTGGTCAGCTCAAGTACAGAGAGAGGCATGATTTCTTTGCAGGCGCACAGCAGCAGTTACCATACCGAGAGACGCCCCTCTGTGCCTTCTGTGTCCTCCTGAGTCTGGCCCAAAGGGTGGTCAGCTCAAGTACAGAGAGAGGCATGATTTCTTTGCAGGTGCACAGCAGCAGTTACCATACCGAGAGACGCCCCTCTGTGCCTTCCGTGTCCTCCTGAGTCTGGAGGACGAGGACGTACTGAATTCTACGAATTACGTAAACCTCAGTCCCTGTGTTTGAAGCCTGGTTGGCGACAGTTGAACTGTCACTCGTCACAAAGTTCTGAGGCTCTTGATCCGGTTCTCAGCTGTCCACACCGGAGAATGGAAATCAACTTTGGTCCTTTCGCTTCAGCTTTTAGTTAGGTGAACGGAAGGCAGATGTGGGCAAGATCATCTTTTGCAAAGTAAGTGATTAAAAGCCCTGGCTGAGCACACAGCTGTCATTAAACAAGGCCATTTAGTTAGGTGAACGGAAGGCAGATGTGGGCAAGATCATCTTTTGCAAAGTGATTAAAAGCCCTGGCTGAGCACACAGCTGTCATTAAACAAGGCCCACCACACTATCATCATTGTGTTATTCCTAGAAATCAGGAGGGATAAGATGGAAGCCAGAAAGTAACATGCTTGTCTAAGCCAACGGAACAGAGACCTGGGGCTGCATTTGCCCCACAAGTGGAGTTCAGAGTCCCCAGAACCACGTAAATGCCGGGTGGACATGGCTGCCCACCAGCCAGATTCGGAAGGTGGAGACCGAGGATCCGTCGAGTGAGGCTGCAGAACTGAATCGGGGACTCTGGGTTTGATTAAGACTCTGCCTCAATAATAAGGCAGAAGAGAGACCTAGGATGATTCCCAGCATCAACCTCTGCCATCCACACGCACTTACACACACAGGTACATGCACCCACACATGTAGGTGCTCACACATATACATGCACACCACACAGATATACACAGACACACACACACACACACACACACACACACACACACACAGGAAAATGGAAAAAGGAAAAAATGACCATCGTTATAGCCTGGCGTCGTTGCTGCAGTTTTAATCTGGAGGCACATACAGTTTCAAGAGGAGCAGGCTGTCAATCAACCTGCTAAAAACAAGACATCCTGGTGCTCTCACCTCATACTGAGAAGTGCAGTACTTTTGAAGCCTTGGAAAGGGACAGTTACCCCACCTTGTCCAAATCACTCATTTCTCCTCAGGGCAACTGGATCCCAGGTAGCCACAGGCTGTGCACTCCTGAGTCTCAGTTCCATTTTTCTCTAACAGCCCTGGCTCTCCTTCCATGACGTTGCCGGGAGCAAGGGCTAGGGGAGGTGGAGAGAACATGCTCCTTTTGTGCTTTCAGGGATGAAGTTTTATGAAAAGTTCAGCTTTCCTCATTCAAAGCTCCAACCAACTCACTGTAGTTTCAGAGCTGATCGCCGGAGGAATGGAAAGCATTTACTCGGATGGTGAACTGAAGAAGTCAGGAGGTGCTTGGGGATGACCTCGGCCTCTAGTCATCTTTCCTGCTGATGTTCTTTTGGATACATCTTTATTCTTTACAGCTTTATTCCAAGGCTGAGCACAAGAAAGGAGGAGATAGAAATTGCCCCAGAAAGTGAAGATATCTATTTCAAGTACTCAGCTGGGGGTGGTCAAGTGTTGAAATAAATTGAAACTCTTTCAGAATTATCTGTGAGTTCTCTTTACTCAAAGTAAACTATATGAAGACATTCCATTATCAAAATTATACTTTAAATAAACATTCTCATTTTTAAGATGCCCTTTTGGGGACTGGAGAGATGACTTAGCAAATGAATAGTGTTTGCTGCCCTTCTCATGAGCCTGCGGTCAGTTCCATGATCCAAGTCCAGTGGTTCACAACCTCCTAAAACGCCAGGTCCAAGGGATCTGACACCCTTTTCTGGTCTCTGTGAACACCAGCACTTAGTGGTATGCACACATACATACACTGACACACAGAAACAAGACCAAATCAATAAAATAAAATGCCCTTAAGGATAATAAGGACATGATAATGTTTATAATATGTGAGAGGCAAAAAGTAGCATATTTATGAAGAATCTGGGGACCTGACACAGAAACAAGCATGTGGGAGAGGAGAAAGGTCATCAGGCACGACAGGACAGGTCAGTGCACTTCAGTCTATCTCCCAGTCTTACCTGTTTGCATCTTCTCCTACATCACCAATTCTTGGGCAGTGACCTGAGGACATGCACAGTTCACTGAAAATTTTACAAATTCACTAAGATTGATTCACCATTCACAAAATGAATGCTCAGGGTATACACATATGTGCAAAAATGTTCTGGGAGACATTATTCATATAGCTTCTGTTAGCATGCTAGAAAGTGAGAGACAGAGACTGTGTATGTGAAGGCCTGTGGGTCTGTGTTTGTGTGTAAGAGAGAGAAGAGAGAGATTCAAACAATAAAAATATCAGAGTGCCTGCACATCCCACTCACATCGGTTCAGTTCCCTTGAGTCACATTTCCCTCACTCCCTTTCATAAAAAGGTTCAAATTAACTTGATATCCAGAGGACCTTTACCAGACTTGTCAGCACACAATTCCAGGGCCTCTTTTAAACATATAATCAGCCTCTCTGGACAGCAATCCCAGTTGCTCACGTCTCTTTCTCCCTAATTTCTCATTCTGGGTGGGTTTCTGTTATAAGGCTTCAGAAAGACCAGTCTGTCATTAACTGGAGAGCTATAAAGATTTTACCACCATCATGAGCAACAAAATTTTTGATCATGCTATTATTGCCTCTGTAGAAGGAATATAAACTGTGCTGTTTACATGCCCCTCTGAGCCACAGGCCCTGCTGACAGCTGATGAAATACACCTTGCATTTTACCTCTGGAAGGAATGATTCAAATTGTGACAGATCATAGAAGGAAATGTATGTTGGTATCTTAGCATAATCTCAAAAAATGTTTTCTACATCAGAATTGTTTTACTGTTCCACACAGATGATGAATAGCCAGTATTTGAGAAACATGTGTTGCAAGACCCTGCACAGCTGATGAACAGCTATGCAGACAAATACTGACAGAACAGGGCCAGAACCTGAAGCCAGGTGTGAGAAGACCTGCACTCTGATGCTGTCTTAGTCACCAGCCTAGCGGGAGGCCTTTGCAAAGTACCCACCTTCTCCAGAGCAAGAATGTCATGAAAACAAGAGAATGGAATTCTATAAAACATTTAAGTTCATTTTTTTCTTTTTAAAAAATATTTATTATTTTTATTTTATGATGTATTTGCATGTATTGCCTATATGTATATAAGTGCACCCATGTCATGTAATGTCTACAGAGAACAGAAGAGGGCATCGGAGCCCCTGGGACCGGCGTTATGGACAATCATTAGTGGCCATGTGGGTGCTGGGATTTGAACCTGGCTCTTCTGCAAGAATAACCAGCGTTCTTAACTGCTGAGCCATCTCTCCAGCTTGATGAATTACATTTTCATTTTTCTTTAATTAAACATGTTTATGTATTCCCTTGATATTTCTACTTTTATGTACATATTCCTTAGAAATGCTTTCTTTATACAGACAACTCAAAGGCTTCAGTAAGTCCCTGAAACTGACCAGATATTCCCCAAACATATATAGGCAGTAAGGTCTGCTCAGGGGCTGACTTTCAGACAAGCTGAGCTGCCTAAAAGACTCTCAGTCAAGTGAACCAGGAAAGCCACAGACCAGCTGGGACGCCTGGAAGGTGCAGAGACCCTGGAGCTGTCTGGAAGAGGTTCGGTTTTCCTATGTGGCTTCAAACCCACCATGCCAGGTGTGCCATCCCAACTGAGCATCTTGGATTACGATTTATCTTCCATCCCCTCACTCAGAATTCTGGTTGACTCTGTCACACTGCCATGTAGATGCGGGGTACCCCCCATGCAGGGAGCGCCTGTGCCTTCAGATTGACATGTAGGGTTTTATGTGTTTAACAAAGCTTCTCCTTTGATCTGTTACTGTGTTCATTCTAAGAACAGAGCGTCAGAAGTCAGAATCACTGTCTGAGATGTGTGTAGAGCGAATACCTCCAGATTGACTAAGATGTCCAAAGTGATGTCGGAACAGCAGCTCATGCAGGTGAGACCCACCAGGAGTTCTGACACAGAAACAAAGCTGCACAGATTCCTCTCAGGCCCCGGGTTTCACTCACATCCACTATGTGTCTTTCCCTCCTAACACTTCTTAAGCAGATCCGACTTTACCTGCCAAGTATCTAGACGGTTATTCTGTAAGAATGTTTTTTTTTGTTTTGTTTTTCTGGGAATGTCTCCTGTCTTAACCAAAGTTAACATTATATTCTGAGATCACTGAAAAATATCAGTTCAATCTGTCTTCCTGCCTTGTAATCGGCTTTTTAAGATTCAGCCTTTAGGAAAACAGTGTAAGCAATCTGACCAGGCCTTGAGCTCCTCCTGCAATCAGCGTTTACAAGCTAAACACACACCTTTAATCTTAAACTCTATAGTGCCTAACTAGTATTGAAAAACCAGAGGGAATCATATTAGTCCAAAAACCTACTGAAAAATTACATATACACTCTCTCTACGTAAGTCAGTGAGTGTAACAGAAGACTACATAGCAAGAAACAGTGTCAGACGGGAGAAACTTCCCTTCCAGTTGTTGGCCAGGGTGTCCAAGAGACTCCCCAAATTACACAGGCTATTGCCACAGTCCTTTAGTACCTCTTAGAACTTGAATGTAAGACCTTATAGCTGAAGACAGGACACCCTTTGGACACAGGATTTGGAGCAGTGGAGCTAGAACTGACTCCTTGAAGGCAGCTCTCGTAGCTTTGGAGAGCACTATGCAAGCTGCTAAGGGAGAATATCAACGGATAGTCCAGCCCCAGCTTCAAGGCCTAAAAACCATATCAGTGTCTGGCACAGCAAATGACATTGGTGCAGTAGTGGCACTTTTATCGTGGGGATAATCCACATCTACATAATTGGACTTAAAGCCCACTCAATGGGTGGACACTCATGCCTCATACTGTGAACCTATCCAAATACACACAGCTCGAGAGGTCATAGATCTTAGAGAAAACCCAAGGCTCTCATATCCCTAGACAAATGCAATTTCTTACTATGTGCAAAATAAATTTACAGATAAGTATCCCAGTCACCACCCATCAAAGTAGTTATTTTTCAACAGACAGGGATTATTACAGAGTTATACCACTGGTCACACACAGAGATTGTCTGTGAATTGTCCAAGCGGAAGTGACACATCTAGGATGTAACCTCTACACCTAAGACTCACAGAACATAGCACAGGGGATGAAGAGAACACCAATGAATCTTTCAATTCTCATCAATGAAGCTCCCTCATGCAACAGAGAACATGGAACACAAAAGGCCACAAATGGCCAAAAGGTAGAGAATAAGAGTCTGCAGGGTGTGGGTCCCTGGACAGGACTCCTCTATTGAGGTCCACCCACCCAGGGCTCAGGGACCACTGCAGAAGAGGGGGCGGAAAGATTGTAAGAGCCAGGGAGGAGGAGCCTGAACACACAGAAATGGTCTTACAGGCACCTGGGACCCTTCTCATACGAATAGGGACCACTGCAGAAGAGGGGGTGGAAAGATTGTAAGAGCCAGGGAGGAGGCGCCTGAACATACAGAAATGGTCTTACAGGCACCTGGGACCCTTCTCATATGAACCTGCAGCAATAGTATGAGCATGAACAAGACCCATGCAAACTTAGGCAGACAAAAACCCAGCACAGAACTGTGGAGATGAACAGGAAGCTCCAATCTTAGTCTAAGAATTGCTGGCAGCAGATTACTGCTGGGTGAGGAAGAGCTTATCTTCCTGAAGAGAGAGACTCTAGGTAGACTAAACCACGGTGGATGAACTTGCACTGAGGGGCATCTCAGGACACTAACTTTACATAATAGGCCTTAATACAAATGACAGAATGTGTGAACTCCCGAGGGGTAGGGGACTATGGGAGGGTGCCAAAGGGGAAGGGAAAGGGGTAGAAAGATGGTTTTGTGTATAAAATACATAAAATATTCAATAAAAATTTTTTAAAAATCTTAAACTATGTTCCATACTTTTCCCTCACAACCCTCCCTTGCCCCCGACGCAGAAAAAAATGTGTTTGTTGTAAATTGTGAAAACACCATTGCTGAAAGCCACAGCACTGAAAACAGCAGATTATGATGGACAGTGTGTATAGCAAGTGGCAGGCGTGCTTATTCAGGTCGATGGTGACTGTGTGTGTGCCGCTCCGGCTCAGAGAAGGAAAATTCCTCCTGGATAAAACAAAGTTCCTCATCTCCTTCCCATGTTACGCATGACTGAGATGAATGAAGAGGTTCTGAGGACAGTTCTCAGGGCAGATCAGCTCCTGGCTTAGCGACTCCAGGAGCCAGGCTGTCTGTGCTCACCCAGAGCCTCGTTGTGACATTCCCCATGGTGATGATGTTATCCCTGGCTTCCCCACCCATGGAACTTCCAAGAATGAAAACCTCAAAGTAAACTTTTTCCAAGATTGACATACTTTCTTTATGATTCCTAGTTCTCTCTGTGGATTTATTTCCCTCAAAGGAATAAGCTCTGGTGCTAACTCTCCTAGTCTGGTTTCAGAGCACTGAACAGCGGCAGAGAGTTACAATGACCTGAACAGAGACAGCAGAGTTGTTCCAATGACCTGCGTTCAGTCCTGCCTCCACCGCTTGTGGCTGGTGATCTGGACTAGCTCCATGGCTTCTCTGACTTCTGTTCTTTCATCTGTGCTGTGGCCTACCCTGCAGTGCCCACTTGAGCATTTAAGTGGATAAGGACATGAACACTCAGGTCACGGCCTGGACAGAGCAGGCACTCAGAGATCATAGTTTTCATTATTTAATAACAAGTTATTGGTAGCTTGTAAAGTCCATGAATTTACTAAGCATACTAACCCATCACCAGATTCTAATTTCTACAATGAGGCAAAACCATAGAAATTTATCTCTCTGTAACAAAAATTTTAGAATTATCAATTTAGACACAATAACCAGATGGTCCAGATACTATTGTATAGTTTTTCCATCCAGGTGTTACACATGACTCCACATGTATCCAAGATGGCTGTGAATATGACCTAATACAAAACCTACATTTACAATATTATGAGTTTGATTTTTGCTATTCTTTTGGTGATTGGATTGCAGGAATCTCAAATGCAAACTTGTAGATGACAACTTCTTGCGGTAACATCTGAAGGTTGGATGTGAAAGGAAGATAATCTAGAATGTTTGCTAAGCATGAAAAACCTAAATAAACTTGATTGCATGCCTGTACTTTAAAATTAATCATGGTAAATTTGCTTTCCCCCACTTTAGCTCCGGAGTTTTGGGGGGCAGTCGCATTGCAGAAGGCGATCTAGGGTGCCACACACAGTCACTGTCGTAAAAGCGAGGTAAGTAAAATCATAAAACTCAAAATCACTGAGCAAGGTCTGCCAGTGGGTTTGGTCCACCTTGTTGGATCATGTCTTTGAAGACGTATTTTACTCATGGTACTATTTCTGTACTAATTTTCATATTTGCCAAAGACTGCATTCAGATATGCTGTATGCTGATAACTAAGAATATTTAAAGCTTGTACCTAAGCTGAGGTCTCCATCTCCTGGCCCAGGCTTCCTGGCGCAATGGACCCCAAATAAATTTTATTACAAACTATGATTTTTGTACTCCCCTAACTTCAGCTGGGGTTTATCGATGCTCATTTGTTACCTATTGTCATTGCTATTAACAGTTTCATGTCAACATAAAGGTGAGAAAATTTAAACCACTGCGTGGAGACCAACTCTCTTGCAAAGTTTTAGTTTCAAAGGAAGATGTTCTCCCAACTGCATAACCAAGCAAAGCTCATGGGCAACGTTGCAGAGCTGTAATGGAGCCACAAGAGAAAGGCAATTGAGCACTCGCTCTCTCTTGCTCTCTCTCTCTCTAGCTCTCTGTTGCTCTTGCTCTCACTCTCTGCTCCCTATATGGAAGAATTCCCTTCCTCCCTCCCTCCCTCCCTCCCTCCTTCCCTCCCTCCCTTGCCCCTCTCTCTCCTTCCTTCCTCCCTCCCTCCCTCTTCTCCCTCCCTCCCCCTCTCCCTCCCTCCCTTCCTTCCCCCCTTTCCATCCTTTCTCTTTCATTCTTTCTCATCTCTCCCTCCCTGCCTTTCTCCCCCCCTTTCCTCCCTCTCTCTTCCTTCCTTTCTTTGCCCATGTTATGTAGTCCATGCTGACTTCAAAATCCCTATGTAGCCAAGGATGGATTTGAACTTCTAATCCTCATGCCTCCATCTCTTAAGACCGGGATCATATGGGTGTGCCACCATGCCTGGTTCCACCCACGAGGTGCTGGGAATCAAGCCCAGTGCTTCGTGAGTGCTAGGAACGCACTCTACCAATGGAGCTGCATCTCCAGTCTCCACTGTCTTTGTCTTAAGTTGCTACACATGACAGGTATTATGGTAGAACATTTTACAGAATCTCATTTAACTCACTCAACCTTAAAAACGAGGTATTTCCTTCACTTCCAGGTAAGAAAAGTGAGCAGAATATTCTGTAGCCCCCTTGAGGCTATGGTACTAAGTACGAGGGGCTAGATTTTAGTCTCAGGTAATCTGGTTCCCAGAAGGATGCTGATTGTATGGTGTCTAGCACATTGAAGAGGCTGCTGGCCAGGTGACATTCTTTCAGCAGATACCAGGACATAAACCATCTGCTGGGAGTGAGGGGAAGAAATTCTAGGTTTATATTAAATTAATTCCTCTACAAATAAATTGCTATTTATCAGCCACTAGCCAGAGTATCTCTAATCCCCAGAAACAGCACACGCCGTATGTATTGTTGCCAGGAGAAGAGCTTGCCAGGCACACTACCCCATGGGGACTTCATGGAGTGCAACTTTGTATCAAATATTCTATCCACTGAGATCAGGAAGACGCAAATCATTTTTGTGATCAAACAGCATGAAGTGTTTAAATAGGTAGAGATTACATAGTATATCTGACTGCTGAAAATCTCAATAAAGTTACCATAAACAGAAATCCACACATACAACAAATCACACTTAACTGGGGCTGGTGTCTGATTTATGTGAGATTATAAATTACCGAATCCTGTGAATATGGTCCTGGAATGGAGCCCAGACCAAGAAGTGTAAAATGGAACTTTATAAAAAAGAAGGAACAGGAAAGCAGCCCTAGGCTTTCTGTCTCCTTTCTTTTCCCATTCCTCCTCTCTCTCCTCTCTCTCTCTCCCTCCCTCCCTCTCTTCCTCCCTCCTTCCCTCCCTCCCTCCCTTCCTCCCTCCTTCCTTCCCTCCCTCCCAAAGCACAGAGGAACCAGACATTTACTCAGAAATTATCATCTCAGTTGGCAATGTGCTTTCCAAGTGACTAAACCTTTCTCAGTTTTCTGGAGAATTGGATGAAATGAGTAACAAAAGTATCAAAAGACGCATCCCAGATGCCAATCATCTTGATGGAGCCAACAGGCCTCTTTCTTGTGTCTACGCAATGGACTCATAAAAGGACAGGTAACTCCATTTCTGCTGTGTCATGAAGAGTCCCACTTAATGCAGAGGCAAACTTTGCAATGCAAGAGGGGCCAAGATCAACACGGAGGCAAAATGAGCAATTGCCCCAGAATTACTTTGAACATCCCTGAACTGTCACTGGCATAACCTTTGGTCCTAAATTTTAAGTTTGAGCTCATCCTGGTGGTGCCGTGTCCCTTTTTCTTTCCTTCCATTTGGCATTTCCCGCCTCTTTCCACCTTCTGTTTATTACTGGGTGTACATGCATGAGGGATACACAGTGTGGCCCCTCAAATGTCAAGCTCTGACATCATAGATGGGGCCTCACTTGGTCAGGTGGACACTTAAGAGAATATCATGCCAGTTGGATGGGAAACACCTTATCCAAGCAAGAACTTCATAAACTGCCGCCTGCGAGTCCATGCTCATGTTACAACTAGGAAATAGTCTGAATTTGTGGTTCGTTCACATGCTACTGCTTATCTGTTAAACAGTTTGGCACATCTACTCCACAAGTAGAGCTACTCAGGAAACAAAATGACCCAAAACCCTCCATCGGGCGGCATCTTTCCCTTCTAAAGTGAAGTCGTGTTCTGGAGTAAAGAGCTGGAGGAACAAGAGAGGCCAGAGTCTGCTTGAAACCAACAGAACCCCTGCTGCTGCTTATGCAGCCAAACAACAGAGCTGTGCTATGTCCTGGTCCAGTATGAAGGGGAGAGGAGCCAGAGCCGCCACAGCAAAATGCCAGTTGTGTTCATCTGTGCTGCATTTCTTGGTTGGCAGTGGCCTCCTTGAATATTACATTAGAGTGCAATCTGGGGTTGGACCTTAGATCACAGAACGAGAGCTATGATCTGGCCATGCTGCCCACCACAAGCACAGTAATCATATTCTTTTTATGTCCCGTCCCCAACTCACACAGTTAAAAAGTCTGTGTCTCCAGAAAGGGATGTTCCACTGGAAACATGGGTGTTTCTTTCAAGAAGAAAGAAAATATATCTCACAGGACGAATGAGGGAATTATTTAGGGAATACGGGAGTATTTGTCATAGAACATGAACAGAGTTTCAGGTGTGAAGAAGATGACATCTTTTGGTGTAGAAAACATTTTAGAAACAGAAAAACATAGTTTTTTTAAGGTGGTGTGGACAAATATTTAGTATCTGTGTTTAATCCAAGGGAAAGATAAATGCATGCCAGGAGGAGAGATGTGGTAGGGAAGGGAATTTAGGTAGCTGTCGGCAGCATGTTGATTGTAGGGTCAAAACATTATTGATCTTGAGAGGTAATGAAACTCTATTTATGAAATTCTATAATAAAGATAAAGGTGACCAGGATTTTGCTTCAAATGAGTCTGATAAACAATTTGTACACTAAATCCTAGGAAGTTTCTGAGTAACATGGAGACACTATAAACTATCAGAACTGAGAAGCTAAGCTCACCATATTTCAAGAGAGAACTTAGAGAATATATTGAACGTTGAGGAGGCAAAACAAGTAAAATGAAGATTCAACTTTGATTTTGAGAGAGGAAAATAATATAAAACAAACGAGAAGGTACTTCAGTGAGCTGGCTAGGTACTTAATCCTTAATTCATACAGAATTTTAAATGACCTTGGAGATAGCGAATGAGTTCTCCGACCCTCATCGTCACACCTATTAAAAAGGTATAATCCTCCTGTTCAATGGAGCTTCGGGATTAAAAAGTAAATTAAGACAAATTACTAAGGAGTTTCAGAACTGGGAGAGAACAACCACAATAATCTACTCTAAAAATAATTACTATCAGAAGAATTTTCTAAAAGGGAACGCATCAAACAAGTGTGATTTCATCACAAAGGACAAAAATACCACTCAAAATTTCAAGGATGGGCTGCATTATGTGGTAGCTTGAATGAGAAATGCCCCCACCCATAGGCTCAAGTATTTGAAAGCATGGTCCCTAACGGACTGCACTGTGTGGGAGGTCATGACGTCTTCAGGAGCCTTGTTGGAGTAAGTATGTCACTGGGGGTGGGCTTTGAGAGTTTATAGCCTTGTTCCACTTCCTGTTCACTCTGTCTGCTTCCTGTTTGTGGTTGAAGATGGGAGTTCTCAGGTTCCTGCTCTACCACGCACCTGCCACTTGCTGCCAGGCCTTACCCCCATGACGGACTCTTATCCCTCTGAAATCATAAGCCAAAATAAACTCTTCTATAAGTTGATGTGGCTCATGGTGTTTTATCACAAAGGCAGAAAACCAGCACGTGCAGAAGTTGGTACTTGAGAGTGGGCTGTTGCTGTGAACCTGGTAAAGTTGGTTTCTGGAGGAATGCAGAAGACTTTGGAACTTTGAACTAGAAAAGGTTTGAGTATTGTGAGCAGAACTTGACAGGCCATTCTAGAAGGAGTCTGGCTGTCAGCAGTACTGAGTGTATGTGGAGTATACAGTCCCAGCTGAAGAGTTTCCTTAAGGCAATGACTTTAACCATAAGTGGACTAATGGCCATTTGGGGGGTATTTTGGAAAAGAAGATGGGCCTTCTGCCCATCTTAGTGTGGGGCCTCTGCCCATCTTAGTGTGGGGCCTTCTGCCCATCTTAGTGTGGGGCCTTCTGCCCATCTTAGTGGGGGCCTCTGCCCATCTTAGTGTGGGGCCTCTGCCCATCTTAGTGTGGGGCCTCTGCCCATCTTAGTGTGGGGCCTCTGCCCATCTTAGTGTGGGGCCTTCTGCCCCATACTAAGTAATTTCCTGAGGCTAGACTAAAAAGTAATGGAGCAGTTGTTTTAGGAGAGAAAACTTCAAGAAACCATAATGTTGAATCTGTGCCTTGCTTATTATTTTAAATGTGTATATGGTCTACAATGAAAAAATGAGACAGAATGAGATTCGAAATGAACAGATTGTAGAGAAAAAGTGCACCAGGGAGCTCGATGCTGCAGCCAAGGACTGAGCTGGAAGAGAGGCTGTGACTGTTTCGGAGACTAGGGCCATTAAAGAGAGGCCTCCTTCTCTACCCTTGAGCCCTCAGGGTAAAACCCCAACCAGCAAAGCTTCCAACTTGTGAAAAATAGCCTGAGGGGTTTTCTGTTGTAAAAGGGGTTTTCTACATGTAAAAGCTGTGGCTAATGTGATCTAAGGGGGCCTGGGTTCATCCCAAGCTGGCAATGTTCTCCATGTGGTACTGACTTTAGAAACATGAAATGTTCAAGAGGAGGAGCTCATGGATTCTTCCTCTGCAGTTTTAGAGAGCCACTGAGGCCAGGCAGTGTGCAAGGTGAGTCCCAGAGAGACGAAGGCCAGGAGGCCCTGAGAGCCCACTACATGAATCTGTGACAGTGAAGCCTGGGTTGTGGTGGTAACTGTGGGATGTGAGATGCCAGACCTGTGAGACAACTGCCAAGAAGACCTGCCTACGTGGGAAAAGCCCAGGAGAAGTGGACATGTTGCAGGCAGCGTGCTGGGGGTGGAGACACCTATGCCCTTGGGAGCTGAAGTCCCAGACATGGAACACAGAGCTGCAGGATTGCTGTTTCCTCTGTTTGTTCGTGGTCTTGCTCTGGTCCTGGATTTCCTTACTGGGCCTCCTTTCCTCTCCTTCAGAACAGGAATGTGCACTCTGTGCCATTGTAGGGGATCACAGTTACAAGACTGCCTTGTCTCAAAAGAGACTTTGGACTTCTAAACACTGTTGTCACAGTTAGGGACAATGGGTACTTTTAAAGTTGTACCAAATTCATTTTGCATTATGTTGTGGCCATGGGCCTATGGGGGCCAGGGAGTAGAATGTGTGGTTTCATTGAGAAATGTCCCTCATAGACTCAAGTATTTGAGCACTTGGTGCCCAGTGGCGGTGCTGTTTGGGGAAGTTATGGGATCTTGAGGGGGTGTAATGTTGCTGGGGGAGGTGTGTCACTTTGAGAGTTCATACATTTCCCCCACTTCCAGTTTGCTCTCTGCTTAGTGTCTGGTGCCAAAGGTGTGAGCTCTCAGCTTCCTGCTCTAGCCACGATGCCTGCTGTCATGACCCTCACCATGATGGACTCTTGTCCCTCTGGAGCCATAAGTCAAAAGAAACTCTTCCTTCCATGAGTCATTTTTGGTCATGGTGTTTTATCACAGCAACAGAAAAGTAACACAACAAATTAAAAATGCACAAGTTGGCTCAGAGGTGAAGAGTGAGTCCAGATCTTGGAGGACCTGAGTTTAGTTCTCAGCACCCATGTTCTCACAACCACCTCTAATTCCAGTTCCAGGGTATCTATCCAACACCTATGGTCTCCATGGGTGCCTACACTCACATGTACAAACTCACATGCAGACACACAGGCATACACACAAGTAAAGATAATAAAACTAAATCCATGAAACCCCACAGAGGTCACATGATAGACCCAGCAACAGCAGCTACTGCAGATACCCAAGGAACTGAACCATCTCTATGAAGTCCACTCTTTGTATCTGACATTCTTGGTTGTCTTTTCCTTCTGTTAAAGGTTTTCTCTGCTTAAAAATCCTTTGCTTACACTTCTGTGTGAATTTCATTTGGAGATGTCAGTTCTATAACTATCTGTCCATAGTTTGACAGATCCAGTGACAGTACAACCCTGCTGTTTTAGCCTTCAAATACCGACTTGAAATTGCTAGACAGGTTCCAGCTGCCCCAGCATACATTCAGGACTCATGTGGCCCATGAGCATCTTCCGTGTGACTGATTTAAAATTCTTCCCCGGATTTGGCAAGGGACACTCTTACAACTAAAGGGGAAGCAGGAGGAAGAAAAATAACGGCCATGACCAGCAAAGGTTTAACTCAGGATGAGGAAAGACGCTTTTCCACTTCTGAGTAGTTTGAGGTTCTTTAAACACATTGAAAAACCCATTTTAAAGCCAAGTGTTTATCTAGAGTTTGAAAACGATTAGGCCTAGAGGTAGCAGTTGGTGGATCATTAGCTTAGGATGTGACAATTGGTGATTTGGAGGTACTAACGAAAAACGTATAAAAGGAAACAGCACATGAAGCCAGTCGTTTGTTTTGGCCATAATTTCAGGACTCAGGTCTGACTTCCTGTACCATCTTCTTGGAAAACATTTCCATTGACCTCAATTACCTCAGGGCACAAGACATTGTATTCTGTCAGCACAGTGCTCAGTGACAAATCTGGGAGAATATCTGCTGCTCTAAAATTCAGAAGGCTGCTCCTTCTAACAACCGTAAAAACAAAAATATAAGACGGACCAGCCAAAGTCGTATTCTTCACAAAAGTCTTTCCTCGTGTGTATTAGCTCTCATTAGAAAGCTAACGGAGACATCATCCGAATGTACAGGGCCAATGTCCTCCGAAAGGGAAAGCCCAGGCAAAGTGGGACCTGACCATCCACGAGGCTTCTGTAAATGAGAAAGCTCACCCACCCAAGGGGTTGAGGGACAGCCCTACACAGCCCAGCAGGAATCATGAGGCCAGGAGAATCTCAAAACCTTTGCTCAAACAGAAGCTCACTCAGGGCTGGAGAGATGGCTCAGTGGTTAGGAGCTGATATTGCCCGTTCAGAAAATCTGAGTTAAATTACAAGAACTCATATCTGGAGGCTCACGATCACCTATATTCCAGTTCCAGGGCATCCAGCACCCCCTTTTGGCCTCTGCAGGCATCTGCATGTACATGGTGCACATAGACACTTGAAGCATTTATGGATGAGGGAGGGATGAAGACCTAGAGACTGATACTTGGACCCTGTCCTACCCCGGATGAATAGTCATGTTGCTTGTCCTGCAGCTCTGAGAAATACCTGAGCAGAAGCAGCTTGAGGGAGGATTTATTTGGGCTCGCAGCTCAAGGTTCCTGGCCCATCATGGCTGGCAAGGTCTGTCCGCTGGAGTTGAGGAGCTGCTCACATTGTCTCCACTCTCAGAAAGCAGGGAGAGGAACTGTGCTTCTCAGCCCCTTCCTCCTGTTTGTTCAGTGCAGGACCTTAGCCCAGACTGCTGCCAGGATCGGGACGGGTATTCTGACCCCAAGCAACCTAATCACCAAAACCCCTCAGAGGCGCGTCTGCGAGACTCTAAGTCCTGTCAAGTTCATAATCAATATAAACGCCCAACAGTAAAGAGGGTCTTCTGAGAAGCAGTTTGATAGCCACAGGCAGAGACTGAGGGTCTAGGAGGAAAGCTTTGGTCTGAGATGTGGACCCTCTGGATGCATGTTAGAGCAGAGCACCCAATACAGAGCGATGCAGAAACAGACAAGGGATTTCATCCTGGCTGTGAGCCAGGTTGGCCGTGAGGCTACAGGAAGCTTCCACTGCTCACTTCTGTGACTTCCATTTAACATGGGATGATTCAGTGACTCAGTCACAAAAGCTGTCATCCCATAGTGCCTGCCCCTCCACGCACAAGAAGCCCCTAGAAAGGGGTAGTTACTTGTACATCTTATCTCCTGAATAAGCCACAATGTCTTTGGGCTTCAGTTTGCCTGTATGATGAGAAATTAGGGCAAAGTGGACCCAAATCAAACTTCATCGAGCACTCTGAAGCAGAACCAGAGAAGGTGTGTCAGAAATGCAATCTCATTTTAATTTTTCTCTTACAGACTCATGCACATAGAAGGCACTGATGAAGCCTCTGAACATTCACCATTCCGTCCCCCCAATTCTACATCTAACTGGAGAGTAGTGGGGATAAAACCACCCTGCCCGTCCATATTGAACATGTGACCTGCTGCTACCACACCTGGGCTAAGCAAATTTGGAAAGATAATTTAAGGAAGTTTGGCTTCCGGTCTCTCCCCATCCCTTCTCCCTTCCAGCAGGGCCAGCCTCTTGCTCCCTTTCAAGCCAGAGATACAAAGTTTCTGCAAGTCCCACAACATGTCCAAAAACTGAAGCTCATTAAGGAGACTAACCTAACAAACTGGGGAAGAAGACTGAAGCCAGAGTTGGAAGCAGGGATGAAGGAGCCTTTCTCCCCATTACTAGACAGAACAGATGCATCCCCAGAGAGGAGCAAACTTCAGTCTCTCATTCTCAGCATCCACAGGGGAGCAGAGCTGGACAGGATGAGGACAGCTGAGTCCTGAGCCCACAGAAACAGAAACCTTAAAAACAGCTCTCGGTTTAGAAGATCCCACTTCCTCTGCCAGGCACTGTTTTCAAAAGCCTTGAATCTACTCAATATTCTTTTCTAACGTTCTTGAATTTCTGTTATGGATAACTCTCTTCCTCAGGCCTCATGCTTCACAGAAAAATATTTAACACCACCACTTAATCCAATCCATATGAAGGCAGTCAACACATTCGTTGAAAGAACTAAAACATTCTTTTAACTTCCAGGACAATCAGGTAAGTGTGAGTCTAGGTGCCTGTGCCAATATTTCACCAGGAAGAGAGAGCTGGCTAATCACCAGATTACCCAGATGGAAATAGATGAGAGATAAACACTGAACAGCTGTTCCCACCTGTGTCTGGAGAGCAGGTTACTCCCCTGGGCAGTTCAGTCATATGGGAAACATAGCACATTTTTGTTTAAGGCGGTTTGGGATGGATTTGTTTCTGTGTTTGGGGGTACACAGGGCTTCTGATGGATAGGTATGTCCCTGAAAGGACCAGCAACAGATAGATTTCTTCTTCCCAGCCTCTGCTGACTGCAAATTGTTTGAACCCTAAGACTATCCGTAGAAAGGGTGGGGCAGAAGGAGACAGTCATGCTTCCCACCCAACCAATCAGGCTTAACTGCATGAGGGTAGGACTATGGGGAGACGCCTGGGAAGCAAAAGAGGAAGTGGGGCTTTGCCATGTTGGGCAGGCAGGCCAACTGCGGATCTGAAAGGCTCAGCCGACATGTAGAGGAAAAAGCCCAAGGGTCTGTATACCTTTGTAAGTACCTTGTCATAAGCTCTGTTGGCAAGCCCAAATAAATGGCTTTATTCTGTAAACTGTAATTTTGAAGAACACATGTAGTCGGTCAGTCACACTGACAGTCGGGGGAGAAAGCCAGGAGCACACCAGCCTCCCAGCAGTGAATTTGACTTGTAGCTTATCTAGGAGCATCTCTGTAGTACCCAATGTCTACTATCTGGAGACCCAAGATAGTCATGAGATTCTGGTGAGGCCCCCAACTCAGTATGCTAAAGACCGAATTCCCACTAGTCAATGAAATGGCAGGGGTAGATCAAGTTTACAATATAAGCTATAAATATAGAATACATAGATGTTCACATGTTATGCAATTTAAAATCCATGTCAACAGCTACGGGCACACTCCACAGACCAGCTAACTCTGACCCCGCTCCACCTATGTCTTCCTACAGTTATCGTCAGCTGCGTTTCTGCTCAGTTCATCAGGCGTCAGCCAGTGTCAAGAAGCCGGACACCTCCCAGCTGTTCCTCCTGATAAAGAGTTGGCCCTGTCTCAGCATGACTTCAGTAGCTGACAAGAAGCATTCAGGAGCTCCAGTCTGCTCTAGATGCTGCTGGTGTCACACACCAGGGATGGTCTGTCCACCCAGATGTCTTCTCAGGTGAAAGATGAAAGCATGGAAAGTCCCTCATATTGTGTGAGATGGAGCCCGATGATGTGAATGGAGTGACAGACAATGCGGAGGCCATGTCGACTGACAGGTAAATTATTTTCAAAAATGTAGGAACCTCCAGCTGGGGGCATAGCTTAGGAGGTAAAGGTCCTGCTGCACAAGGACCTGAGTTTCACTCCCAGAACTTATGTAAAAAACATGCCAGGAGTGGTGACACATGCTTATAATCCCAGTCCTGGGGAGCCAGAGGTAGGAGGTTAACTGGGGTTTGATGGTCACCCAGCCTAGCATACTTGGTGAGCGCCAAGCCAGTGAGAGCTTGAGTCAAGGAGAAGGCAGATGGAGCCTAAGGGGTGGCACTGGAAGTTGCCCTCTGGACTCTGAAGGTGTGCATCTGTGCACACACACGCACACACACACACGTGCACACACACACGCACGCGCACGCACACACACACACACACACACACACATGCACACACACTAAAAGAAACTGAATAATGGGAACTCCAGCAAACGTGTTTTGGAGCTCCAGGTCGCGCTTTCCTTCTTACCCTGGCCCTTCTCCCCCGGACACACTGGGCAATCTGCAGTACAGTAGAGATGGGTGTAGGAGGCTCGCATGACACCAACAGCGCAGGTGCACGCTGCTTCCTGTTGATGAGCAGGAAGGCGCTGACCGGAAATCTGCCTGGCAGCTAGAAACCAGCAACACATCCACAGCTCCAATAGAAGGATGCCAACAGGACATAGGGACATAAGGGACCAATGGGAGGAGGGAAGGGGTATAAAGGAGACCTTGTGTTCACAATAAACGAGCTCGCTTGCACATTGCCTAGTGAGTGTTGGGGGTCTGTGTTGTTGACTTCGCACCTACTTATCCCCTGCCCCCGCGGGGAGGAGGTCAAAGGGACCTTGGCTGCAGCAGATGGGTACCACATGGCAGGAATTCCTGGGTGTCCAAGCCACAGCGATATAGAGCTGAGATCCTGACAAAAACAGAAATCTCTAAATTTCTTCTTATGAAGTAAAATACTGTGAGCACTATGCCTTACACCTTCAACCCCCATGGATGATAATGTTAGGTTACTTTCTTCCCACGTGGGAGAAAGCGAAGAAAGATGCTCAAAGCACCGGAAGGGACAGAAAGGATTCTAGGGAGGGGCTGTCAGATCTGATGAGAGTCAAACCCTTCCCCTTCACATGGACACTGTGACAGGGAGAACACAAGCATGTCACTGGCCATTTCATGAAGGCAGCAGAACAGATGGACAGGCTTCCTGAATTATCCAAGCCAGCATCTGCTCTCTGAGACTCTAGATATAAATACTTAATGTTGGGACCATACTTGGAGATCTTTTCTGAGATTTCAGTGGCCGCCTAACTCGTTTCCTGTTTTAAAACATTAAATCAAAGTAAAATGGATAGAAACTGTATTTAAAATATGTTGCCCCTAAGGCCCAGCTCTGCACCTGCATGTTGCATGTATTTCTTAGCCCACAGTAGAAATGATTTCCCTGACTTTAGGCTTAGAGGTACCCAGAGTTTGCACTTAGCAAGCCCTTGAAGGATGGAGACCGGATACCTACCCAGTGGCTGCATGTGTGCCTTGAAATTCACATTTCTTCTGCCTCACTGTAGTGTCTTCTACAAGACTGAACTTTGCCGCCTACAGATGGCCTGAGTTAGAAATGCGAAGCCCGCCTTATCTTCTCGGTCCGATTAGACATGCTGCAGCCACTCTGCTTAACTTTTTGTATGTCTCTAAATGCCTAATGCAGACTAAGGAATCCTTGGAACTGTTCCGGACACATTAACTACACATTCCTCCAGCAGTAACTCACAGTATCTTTTAAGGTAAATTTTATTTTTGGCCAATATGACCATGGGAAACACTGTGTAACTTAAGCTAAATTTCTGGTGTTAGTAGAATGTAAGAAATAAATAATACCTGGATAGGAGCCCTCCACATTCACACACACACACATGCACACATGAAGTGTAGAGTCTCTCTCTCTCTCTCTCTCTCTCTCTCTCTCTCTCTCTCTCTCTGTACTTTAAAAATATTTTAGTTTTTATTTTCACTTTTGTGTATGAGTGTATTCCCCACGTGTGTGTGTGTGTGTGTGTGTGTGTTTGCATCTGTGTTGCACAATGCCTGCAGAAGTCAGAAGAGGGCACTGGACCCCTTGGAACTGGAGTTACAGATGGTTGTTACCCCTCATGTGGGTGCTGGGAACTGAACCTGGGTCCTCTTTAAGAGGAGCCAGTGCCTTAAACTGTGGAGCCATCTCTCTAGACCCTCTCTCTACTTTGTTAGGTAAACAATATCACCTAAGAACTTAGAGAAAAGATGCCATTTCATATTTGTCAATGTAACAAAAATTTCAATTTCCCGTTTTAATTTTCTGTTTCTTTCATGACATCCTGGACAACTTTATGGTTTTTCCAGGTAATGTCTGTCACATAAAAGTATTTTTTTCATTCCAGGGAGCTCAGGCTGAAGAACTTATAATATCAACCGATAAAAATCTTTTACATTTCCACTGAAAAGACAGTTTGTATTTTCTATTAAGATTGCTTTATGGCCAGGGTATTTCAGCTTTAATAGGCAGTGTTATAGAAAAGGTTGTATAATTTAAGTAGAAAGGAAGAGTGGAGACTAAATGTGGTGCTTTCCCTTGCACATTCTTCCTGTAACTGTGACATTCAAAGACACCGTGAAACTGTCACTGCCGCCTTGCACAGAGTTTGAACTGTGCTATTTTCTGTTTGACTGACATGGGCCCTTTCAATGTCTCCTCTCTCCCCTGGCCTTCTGATGTTAATGCTGTTCCCACCATCCTGGCAGTGTGCTATGGATGAGAGTCATTCATTATGACACTAATAGGCCTGCAGAGGGAAAAACAAGAATCAGTAAACCTTTAGGACAGGAGCGTGTAAACAGTGGCATGTTAACAAAACTAGAAAATCTGAATTTTTTTGTATTTGTAGCACAGATAATTCCTGACTAAATTTCCTCCTCTAATGTGGTTTTATGTTGGCAGTACAGCTATAACAGTTTCTCTTGAATCAAGAAATAGAGATACAGAAGGCCTAACATGTTTATGAACTTTAGGGCTGACATGAACCCACAGTGGGGCAGTGAACACAGCAGCCTGAGCTTGGGGATCCAAACCCAAAGCAGAGGTTAAGTTGGAGGAAGTTTAAGGTTTGTCATTAGGACACTGGGAAGTCATCCTAGGGAGAGGGCAAGAGCCTACCGAGTGGTTCCACACTGGACAGCAAGGACGGACAGCTGACTCAGGACAGGAGCTTTGCTGATGGAAAAGGAGTAACGTAAAAACTTGATGAAACGGGTTGCTTCTCTGGCAGTCTGTTTCACAGAAAATCAATAACTCCAGCAAATGAATCAGTTGATCAGAGAACAAGGCTTCATGAAGGGGGAAAGTTGAGTAGTGGTAAGAAAGACAGGATGTTCCTCTCCAATCCTTTGCCAATTGTGTATCTATAAATAATCTTCGGTAGTCACATACCTATTCAATGTGTGGAATTCTAAACCAGTTAGCAACGTTGTGCTAAGGAAACCATAAGTTAAACAGGGCCAGCCCAGACTGAACTTGCCCAACATGATCTTGCATTAATGTCACCATCCCTATCAATTTCATCATCAGTGTCATCATCATCTTCCACCAGCTGAAACACCATCTTGTCTCATCGGCATCAGAATTTGCACAGGTGAAACCATTTCATAATAACAGGACAGCACAGTGTTTCCAGATTCAGTCTTCACTGCTAGCTCATTTATATTCACACATTCAACCTGCAGCCTTCCAGCTACCTCACGACGGAGTATCTCCCTCTCTTTTATTTTCCTTATAGGTACAATAGGAAAATTGCTGGTGAACACTCTACTTCCTAAATCATCAAATACACACAGACACTTAAGTCCCAATCTAGCACACAATGCTCAATATATGTCAATAAATGTTAGCTATTGTTATTTCTATTTCAATTAAAAAGGCAATTACTCAGCCACTATGTCCCAACTGGACAGGTAAAGCTACAAAAAACCCAAAAAAGGAGAAATTTGCACAATGGTGAGTGTTGAAAACAAACTTCAAAGAAACATCTATGTCTAGATGAAAAGATAGATACTTCCTCAGATCAGACACTTAAATTCTAACAAATGATAATCTCTAAATACCATCCAAGTGAAATTTCTGACCACAAATGCAACTTGGAAAAATACATGCATTCTACTAATGAAACCAAAGACCCCATGCACGGCTTCTTAGATGCCCACCGGTCACAAGGTTTGGTCCACTCACATACCCCGTACCAAGAGCCATACTTTTCTTGGCAGGTTACAGCAGGAACATCTGAAGAAGTCATGTAAGAATTTATATTGTTGAGACAAGGTCTCTCTGTAGCGTCATCTGGTCTGGAACTTGCTATGTAGACTAAGCTGGTGTCAAACTTAGAGAGATCCAGGTGCCTTTGCCTCCCAAGTGCTGGGATTAAAGGTGTGAGCCACCATACCTGGATAATTATTATTTTTAAAATTATCAATTTTTATTTTTTATGTGTATGAGTGTATTGCCTGCATGTATAAGTCCACCTGTGTTGTGCAATGCCTGAGGAGGCCAGAAGAGGGCATTGGATCCTTTGGAGCTGAAGTTAAGGATGGTTGTGAGCTGCCGTGTGGATATTGAAAACTGAACCTAGGTCCTCTGTAAGATCAGCCAATGCTCTTAACCCCTGAGCCATCTCTCCAGCACCTTGTAATCTTCTAAAGACAGAGATGATAGTTTTTCCAGGAACAGGCAAATCAGAATACTGTCATGAGTATTCTGAATAATGCTGCTAAATTCTACTAAATAACCCTGTAATTTGGGGATTTTAGTGCTGTGAAAAACCAGACTGTCTTAATTTACTAAAAATGTAAAAATTGGAAGGGAGGGAGGGAGGGAAGGAAGGAGGGAGGGAGGAAGGGAGGAAAGGAGGGAGGAAGAAGAACAATGCAGACATACTGGGCATGAGTAGGGTGGGAACCTTTTAGTCACAAAAATATTTACATAAGGCTAATGATAATGATTTTAAAAGCAGATTTTAATCACTATATAAGAGGAGTTGGGATTTGGCTGAGGTCAGAGGTCATACACTGAGCACCTGCTGTGTCCCAGACACTGTAAGTGAAGCAAATACTAGGCAGAACAGTCATATTCTCTCTGCTAAAGAACCCAGAGCTCCTCCATCCCCCTATCTCTGAGGCCCTGAAGGACCCTTGCTTTTTGCCATGGTGAGTTTACTTTGATCTTCCTACCAACTCCAATTCTCCCCCAAACTGACTTGTGTTCCCTCTTAGACTTGTTGTCTCACTAAGACAAGTACATATGTAGTCCTACGGCTCATGGAATTTTCCACAAAGCAGTACCCATGTGATTCCATAACTCACCTGATGCAGGGGTGACTCAACGAGGTTAGTGACAGAGCAGGAGGAAATAGCGTGCTATGTCTAATAATGAAGGCATAAGGAGATAGAGGGCCGCAGGAGACACTGAAGTCATGCTCAAAGAGTAAAGCTTGGTATTATGGAAGACATCAACCTAGCTACCACTCAACATTCCAACTGAGGGCACAGGGCTAGGGTAAGTATTCCAAAAAAGCCTTTACTATAATTATTATGAAGCCCTTTCATTAAAAGTCATGATGTATGATCCCATTAGAGTCAAGACAAAGGCCAGTCTGTTCTGGTTAACCACAGGGTTGTTTTGCCTTTATTAGGAGACAGCTAGACGTGAAAAGCCTTGTTTACAGGCAAGTCTGTGAGAGCTTTTCTGAAGAGATGGGCTTCTTTGTTAATGGACTGAGTAAGGCAGATATCTCTCTCTCTCTCTCTCTCTCTCTCTCTCTCTCTCTCTCTCTCTCTCTCTCTCTCCCCTCCTGAATCTCTGACACTCTCCTTCTCTTGCCCTTGAGTAACAGAAATCCAGGTTTTCTGGACCTGGACTCAATTAAGTTCCCTGATTTTGAGGCCTTCTGACTTGTACTGTGTCAAGAAATCAGCCTCCCTGGTTCTCCAGTTTGTAGCTAGACTTATCCAAATAGCATGAGCCAGATTCCCTAATAATTTCCTACCCTGTCATCTATCATTGGTCTAAGTCTCTACGTATCTATCCATTCATCATCTGTATTTGTATCCCTCTATCTACCCTATCTACCTATTATCTACCTACTTACCTATTTTTAAATTATTTTAAATACATGCAAACACACATGTGTGCATGTGCGCACACACAAACATATATATGGAGAGAGAGAGAGAGAGAGTCTGTATCCCTAGCTGACCTGGAACTCACCATGTAGACCAGGCTGGCCTTGGTCTCATAGAGATCCACCTGCCTCTGCCTCCCAAGTGCTGAACTTAAAGGCGTGCATGTACCAGCACTCACAGTCTGTCTGTCTGTCTATCATGTATCTATCATCTATCTATCTATCACCTATCTATCATCTACTTATTGCTCTTTCTATCTGGAAAATACCTACTAACACAGTGTAATAGGTACAGCATGATAGGTTCTTGCTAATTATAAATTTTTTATATTTTAATTTACATACATTTTCAGACTGATTATGAGACTGTACCATTTACTCCTTAAGAAATATGGCTTAGTCTTCTTTGGTTGATAAATATATTGTGGATTAGGTGATTTATAAACAACAAGAATCGATTTCTACAAGTCTGGAGACTGAGACATTCAATGCTGAGATATGGATAGATAGCACGTTTGGTAAGGACATCAATTTTTACATATTTCATGTGGCAACAGGGCTCTGCCTCCTAAAACCATTACTTTGGGGTAAGAATTAAATGATACAAATTTTAAAGTAATTTAAATAATAGCAATGCACAGATTTAGAGGATTTAAAATACAGCTCTATCTGAAATTCTGAAACTCTTAGAAGAAAAGATAGGCAGAACCCTGCAAGATAATAGGTGCAGGAAAGGATTTTCTAAATTATATTTTAGTTGCTTAAGAATTAAGGTACACAATTGACAAACAAGACCTTATTGAAGTAAAAACCTTCTGTACAGCAAAGGAAACAGGGGTCGAGAAGAGGAAGCCCACAGAGCAAAGCAGATCTTCACCAGGTGTCCATACAACAAAGGATTAATATCCAGAACATACAAAGAGTTCAAAAAACAAAGAAACAAGAAAACAAATGACCTAATTAAAAAATGGGCTGTGAACAGAGGACTCACAAAAGAAGAAATAACAGTGCCTAAGAAACACTTTAAAAAGTGTTCAAAGGGAAAGAAAGCACTTGAGAGATGGGGATAGTAGGATCCTGATGTTACCAAGGGGAAATGGGGATGGGGGGTATTTACCTGGAAAGGGAGGAAGGAAGGACCTACAAGGAAACATGGGGGAAAGGAGAAGAAGGAAGTCAGGGGAAGGGGGATACTAGGAGACAGGTATTGTCAAGAAATAAATAGGAAAACAGGGGTACTTTAACTGGGGAGGCGGGAGGAGGGAGTGTTAGACAGGGAGAGAGAGATGGGAGATAACGTTTAGGTGTGAAAAATCAGAGGGAAATGTATTAGTTGGAAAGTCTACTGAAAGGTGCATATACAATATCTGAACATGAGTGCACGTTAGTATAGCTAAAGGCTATGTAACAAGAAACACAGAGCCAGACAGGAGAAGCCTCCCTACAAGCTGTTGGTCAGGGTAGTCCAAGAGCCTCCCAAAATAACACAGACTAGTGTCACAGCCCTTGGTTATTCCAAGAATTGAAAGACCCTATTGCTGAAGAAAGGATAGTCTTCAGACACAGGACTTGGTAGCAATGCTGGAACTGACTTGGAAGCTCCTCCCATAGCTTTGGAGAGCACTATGAAAGCTGATAAGGGAGAAAATCAATCAATGCTCCAACCCCATCTTTAAAGCCTAATGACTGACAAAGCAACCTATATTGATGTAGTAGTGGCACTTTTATCTTGGGGATGATCAACAGCCCTCTCAGTGGGAGGGAACTCATGTGTGTTACTGTAAACCCAGCCAAATCCACATGGCTGCGGAGGTAACAGATCTTAGAGAAAAAGCTAAGACTGTCACATCCATAGACAAATGTAATCTCTTACTCTGCTACATATGGATTCTTATATTTACAGACAAGTATGCCAGTCACTACTCATCAAAGAAGCTTTTGCAACAGATGGAGATGATTACAGAATTCCACAACTGGTCACACACAAAGAATAATTGTCTGTGAGATGCCCAGCTCTAAGTGACTTATCTACAACGGAATCGCTACACCCAAGGCTCACGGAACTTAGTGGATCAGGTGGTAGAGAGAGCACTAATGCATCTCTCGACTCTCACCAGTGAAGCTTCCTCATGCATCATGGGGTGTTGAACACAGAAGACCACGACTGGGCACCATTTAAAGAAGAGGAGACTTCAGAGTGTGTGTCCCTGGATAGGACTCGTATTACACCTCGTGCACCCAGGGTTCTGGGACAATTGCAGAAAAGGGGGCAGAAAGCGTCTAAGAGCCGGGCTGGTGCAAGACCACAGGGAAGCGGAGTCTTGCAGGCTTCTCAGAACTTGCTCACATGAACTTACAGTAACGGGAAAGCATGCAGAAGACCCATGCACACTGAATCAGACAAAAACCAGCACAGAGCTGGGGAAATGGGCAGGAGGCCCCAACCTACCTGAAGAACTATTGGTAGCTGATTACTGCCGAGCGAGGGAGAGTCGATCTTCTTTAAGAGAGTGATTGGATGGGCTGACCAGGCTCCACTGGATGAACTCACACCAAGGGACCTCTGGGTACATAAACCTGACTCAGTAGGCCTTAACATATATGGCAGAATGCATGAAATCCTGTGGGTGGGCTATGGAGGACGCAGAGAGGGGAGGTGTCTAAATACTATTAAGATGCATTGTATGAAATGCACGAAAATTAAATAAAAACTATACATTAAAAAAAGTGTTCAACGCCCTTAGTAATTAGGGAAGTGCAAATCAAAACGATGTTAAAATTTCATCTAACTCCAATCAGAATGGATAAGATTAAGAGAAAAAATGACATTCAACTACTGTCGTGGGTGCGGGAAATTGGAAAATCTCATCTGGAACTGTAAGCTACAGCAAACCGTGTAAATCCACATAAAGAACTCTTTAAAAAACTAGAAATAAATCTACCATGTAATCCAGCCATACAGCTCCTTGGAATACACCCAGCACACTCATCCTACTACAGAGACATGCTTATTGATTTCACAATAGCTACGAAATGGAAACAACCTAAATGTCCCTCAACTGATGACTGGATGAGGAAAGTGTGGTTCATTTACATAGTGGAGCTCTACTGAGCAGTAAAGAAAGATAAAATCATGAGTTTGCAGGTAAATCGAAGGAACTAGAAACTGTTATTCTAAGTGCAGTACACAAACTGAAAAAACAAGCGACACGTGTGTTTTCTCACATTTGAGGAGCTTAACTCTAAATCCTTGAATTTGATTAAACGTTCTGATGTAACCATAGGAACCAGGAAACTGGAGCCGTGAGGAGAAAGGGGAAGAAGGAGCTTTAGAGAGGGGTAAAAAGACAGGTTTTATTAAGGGGAAAATGGGAGGTTCTTTAAATGGGGAGGGAGTAGGGAAGGTTATATTGGGGAGTGAGCGGAGAGATAAATAATGATTAGATGGTCTGAAAGACCAGAGGGAAATGGATTAGTTCAAAGTCCTACTGAAAAATGCAAAAAATACAATACATACAATAAATATATGCACGCATGTATATAGCTGAAGGCTGTATAACAACAAACACACTGCCAGGCAGGAGAAAGCACCCTTCCAATCGTTGGTCAGGGTAGTCCAAGCCACTCCCAAAATAACACCCGGCTATTGCCACAAACCCTTGATTTGTACCAAGAATGAAGGTAAGACCCTACTGCTGAAGACAGGCCACACTTCTGACATGGACTTGGAGCAGTGGAGCTAGAACTGAACTGGAAGCCTCCTCCCTGAAAACTACCTCTCACCAGAGGACACTACACAAGCTTCCAAGGGAGAAAAACAATCAATGTTCCCACCCAGCTGAAAAGCCTAATGAAAAGCAATGACCAGCCTAGTGAACCACCTCTATTGATGCAGTAGGGCAAATAGTAACTTGGGTAATTAGCACCTGTCTAATTAAGGCCCACTAAGTGGGCGGGAACGCATTGTGGACTGTAAACATAGTCAAATAGACATGGCTGGAGAGTCATAGATCCTAGAGAAAAACCTACTTTTGCCTCATCCCTGGACCAACATAATTTCTTGTGCTATTCTAAATATGCATCCTCAAATTCACAGACAAATGTACCCTTTAACCCCCATCAAAGAAGCTTCTTTTTGTAATGGACGGAGACTGTTAGAGTTCCAGAACTGGTCAAGTGCAGAGAATAAGTGTCTGTGAGATGCTCAACCCTAAGTGACACATTGTCCAAGCAATCTCTACATTTAGGATGAATGCATTTCTTAACTCTCACCAGAGATGATGTTTCCTTATTTGGGTTATAGATGTATTTTCTTATATAATTCATATATTACTTTTCCATGACAACATTGGTGATTAACATTGAAACCCACAATTGGCCAATGTGTAGCGAACAAGAGGCCTCAGGCTACTTATCCCTGAATAGGACAACTATTTCAAGCCTCTGCCTACCAAGACTCAAAGGTTCCTGTGGAAGAGGAGGAAGAAAGATTGTAAGAGCCAGAGGGGGTAGAGGACCACAAGGAAGCAAAGTTTTTCAGACAGCCATGTTCTCAATGACGGCAGCTTTCACAAGTCCTCAAGTCAGACAAAAATCCCAGCACAGACATGGGAAAGATGCCGAGAAATCCCAGCCCAGCCTAAGGAACTTTTCAGAATTGATGGCTGCTGGGAGAGAGCGAGAAAGGGTTGGGACTCTTGGTGGGCCCAGTGGATGGTCCCACACTGAAGGACATTGGGGGACACAGATGAGACTCTATAGGCCATGTTATATACATAAGATAGCTCATGAAATTGAGGGGGTCATTGGGGAAAGGTGTGGAGAGGGGAGCTGTTCTAAATGCCATCAAAGCATACCGTATGAAAATCAGGGGGAGTTGGGGGGCATGGACAAGGGAGGGGGTCTAACTTTGATTGAGAACTGTGTATGAAATGTATAAAAGCTCAGTAAAAATGTTTTAATGAAATAAAATACGACACTAGTGCGTACACAGCTATGAGACCTCTTGTTACGTAATATTTGGTTATAGACGTATTTTCTTATATAATTCATGTTAGTTTTACATGAAAATATTATGCAATATTTTATTTTGATTACCTCAGTCAGTAAAGTGCTTGCAAAGAAAGTACAAAGACTTGACTTGATCCCAGAGTCAGGTTAAAAAAGAATCCAGATTCAGGGACACACGCTTGTAACCCCAGTGCCGGGAAGGTGGAGACGGCAGACCCCATGGGTTAGCTGACCATTCAGCTGAGACTACGAGGTTACGTCCAGGCCACTCAGTGACTCTATCTTCAGACAAGAGAAAGGGGGAACAGCAAAATGTCAGAGGATAGCTACTGAGCCACTTTCTGGCCTTGAATGTCCACACACATGAACATGTACAAACATTGAAACACACATCTGCGTACAGGCTGGGCAGAAGGAAATAGTAAAACAGAGCAAAGAGATGTTTCTCGTCTTTATGTAAAAATGGAAAATTACGTAGATTTTTGTCTTTTCCCTGTCTATAATGAAAATGTAGCACTTTAAATTCTTTTATTTACTATTTTTATTTTATGTATATGCGTGTATTGCCTGCGTGTAGGTAAGTGCACCCGTGTCGTGCAGTGCCCGTGGAGGTCAGAAGAGGCTGTCAGATCCCCTGGGGCTGGAGTTATGGACAGTTGTTAGCTGCCATGTGGGTGCTGGGATTCAAATCTGGATCTTCTACAAGAACAATCAGTGTTCTTAATCACTGAGCCATCTCTCCAGTCCAAAAATGTAGCACTTTTAAATCAGTATTTTAATGATAAAAATCAATGAAAGCATCATGAAATATCAAACAGCAGCACTTCACTCAAATTTATTGTCACTTGTTTGACACCGACTTGTAAATTTTATAAAGAACCACAACTCATTTATATACTTTGTATAGCAGCACCAATCCAACTGTTAGTATGATCTTTACAGCGGACTGATCTCCAGTGAGTCCCATGAAATGCTATGGCCATGGGATAGAGGGGATCCTTGACACAGGAAATGAAACAATAAAAGCTCATGACAAAATATACTTTATAAAGAGGCTGCTGATGCGTGATAGTGTGATGCAGAACTAGATGAGAATGATCTCTGCCATTACTAAACATTGCCTTTCACTATGGTCTCCTACACAGTAGTCTAAACCAAAAAGCAAAGCGTAACAAATTTTAAAAGAGGCAAAGGAAATCTAACAGGCTGGGAAGCTTAAGAATAGATACCGAGGCTCATTAGGACTTAGAGAAATCAAAATTAAACAATAATCTATTATATATATAATAATTCAGTAAACATTTCTATATATAAAAATGTGTTTGTCTACCTAAATATAAGGAGATATAATGTGTAATATACAGTAGGCCATATGTATAGAAAAAGTATAGATGGTAGATAGATTAAAAATAGATGGATGGAGCCAGGCATGGTGGCTCACGTCTGTAGTCCCAGCACTTGGGAGGCAGAGGCAGGTGGATCTCTGTGAGTTCAAGGGCAGCCTGGTCTACACAGTGAGCTCCAGCTCCCTGGGGCTACAGGGAGACCCTGCTTCAAAAAGACAAAAAAAAATAGATGGATAATAGATGAAATAATATATACATTATAAATATATAGATGATATAGGATATATATGTAGACAGATGATTTTTGACAGAGATAGGCAGGAAGATGATAGATGATAGACTGACAGATAGATGATAAATGATAGATGATAGATAGATATAGATAGATGCTAGATAGATAGATATAATAGATGACAGATTGCTATATAGGCAGATATAGTCAGAATCTACGGTGGACAAGACCCTGTAATCACTACCAGCATGCATGTACGGTACAGCCGTCCTGGTGTGGTTACATTCTGAAAACACACCAGCAGTACTTGGTAATGTGCATGTTACTACTTTTCTAGCACTTTTGGCCTACACACCAAAGGGCCACAGGTGCATGATGAAGGGAGGGTCTGTTCACAGTAACATGGATTATGACAGGAGGCTGTGTGTTCTATTTCAGAGATGACATTACTGAGGAATCCTGGTGAGAACATTTAGAACTCTGTACAGTGGATCAGTCAGAGCGAGTAGACTTTAAATAATTAGACAGTCCATGGAAATCTTACTTAAGCAGAGATTTGGAGAGTTTAGGAGATAGGGGTCATCATAAAACAGGACTGCATCACTTAGACAAATTACCATTGTACAGGCCGACAGTAGACATCCACATTTGGAGGAACACGGGCAAGCGTGAAGACACATCTGATATATTAGAAGGTTGTACGATGAAGCACAGAGGATGGAACTTCTGAGAAACAGAAGGGAGTAAACAGGGGAGAGAGTGTAAGGCTACGGTCTGGTGGTGTGCGGCAGCCAACGGCGTAAGGCTACGGTCTGGTGGTGTGCGGCAGCCAACGGTGTGATCAGCTGCCTGTGTACATCTGAGGTTGATACACATCAGCACAGCTTGAACCTTCCTCTAAACCCTGGTCGCTTGTCTATCCCAGGGTGTTCCCTACAGGACAGGCTGCAGAATTCTGTTCACACCATGCCCCTGCCTAGAATTTTTCCCCACTTGTAGTGGGTATCTCTGACCATTCCTTAAGATTCTACCCATGTGACTGTCATTTCTGATCATTTTGATGATCCTTCTACTGAGAGGCAGAAAGCAATATTCCCTCTCCCAAACCTTACAAGGCTCCGCTATACCTCCTTCATCATTTGTTGTTTCAAAATCATGTCTTAATGATGATTTAATGTGTCTTTCTTACCTCCCTTGGCATCTCATAGTCTGGCTTCATTTGAAACAATTTACACAGAAAGTGCTCAGCAGTCACGTGTGACTGTAGGCAGCACTCTAGTCACGGCCAGCCCACTGCCCAATCAGTACTCAACAATCTAAGGAGGAGACCAGGCACGTGATCATAAGTACTCGGGGCTCCTCAGTTCTTCCCTGGACCCACAGTCTCCATTTATTTTTCATCCAATTTTTATATTTTTTGAGAAGTTCATACATGAGCACTGTAGACATCACTACCACATCCCATCACCCCCCACCACCCAACTCCTTCTGTGACCCCCACTCCCTCTCAAATTCATGACCTGATCTCCTATAATCACACACACACACACACACACACACACACACACACACACACACTACTAAGTCTGTTTGGTGTTCCTTGGCTTCTGGATGTGTTAGTGCTGACCACTTGGGAGTGGATAACCTAGCAGGACTTTCGTCCCAGAAGGGAACAGAAGAAGTTCCCTTGGTTGCCACTGACTTTCTTGTAGCTCAGCAATCAACTGTCTTTGTATTTTCCAGGGTTTCCGGCAGAAATTATCTAGTTTGTGGGATAAAACAGTTTCTGCTCTTGGGTCTGGTGTTCTGAAGTTATTTACTCTTAACTAAATGAGTCAGACTAGTGTATAATTCGTTACATGTGAATGACTTCAGAGCATCTACAAATTCAATTGCTAGTATTGGGAAATTGCTTTAGGAAGCATTTGTACCGCAGCTCCCCCATGACAGCTTCGTTCCCTATAGATTTTTCTCCTTAGGTAAAAAGCAGCACTAGGTCTGATGAGCACCGTTCGCAGGCTTCCTGGATTACAGAGATTTTGATGACAAATCGCAGGGGCAGGAAATCATTTATGGGATGAAGGCAGTTCTGCTATCAGGAAAGCCCAAGGGAAAACTCAGTGCAAACGCCAGCTCTTTGCCACTATAACCGAAGGCAGCACTGAAAGGACATTTACTGAGCCATGAACTGATCTGCTCTCCTTGAGCTGTCACCTCAGTCAGTGTTTCTATTTGTTTGTTTCTCCTAATCGATAGATTCCCAAACTTGGTTGATTTAGCAGGCTGAGGTTGCTTTATTGGTTATATTTCCGTTCAGGTTCCTTCTTCATATTTGAGACACAATTCAGGTGTTATTTTCAAGGGAGGCCAATGTAATTTCCAGGAATGTCAGAAAGTAGAATTATGCTTTTAATATTTCATGGTTTCCAAGGTGCTACTCTCTGTGGCCTTTGATTTTTCTCCTGTAGTTCCGACTAACAGAAGGACCACTACTACCAGAGTAACAGCCGGGGTTCTAGGCTCTCATGGGCAAATCGTTCCAGGGTGCTCTTATGGGTGGTGTGAGCCCAAGGCACAGAACTACCCTTCCTAGGGAAAGTTAGAAAGAAACTCTGACATCTTTCCATGTGTTTTACGTGGCTAAACAGAGATTCAAAAGTTAGGAGTATGTTTGTTACCATTTTCTAAACATAATTCTGGGATCTGCTTGGTTTGTTTCCAGGAGGGGCAGTGGGCTTTCTTTAGTGTGTCTAAATTCCTGTTCAAGCCCTTTTATTGTGAACACAGAGTTCTCACTTGGACCCTCATTCTGCAGAGGTCAGAGGAATTCTAGCTTTGTGGGGAGATTAGACAGGGAACCTATAGCGTGAGGGACCCAGACATCCCTCCTGACTGTGGGCTTATGTCCCCCCATCACTTGTTCACACTGCAGTGCAAACGTTCACCTTTTTGTCTTCCCACCTTCCAACGACTTGATTTTTTAGCACGTTTCGTGAAAATTGTGCTCATGTCAACTTTTCCAAACAAAACCAGGAAGTTTTCTTTTACTCTTCCTAACCCATTTAATATCTCTTGCATGTACACCTCATGGTATCCAGCAGCTCTGAACGAGGCCAGTGCACCTACAGCCTACTGAAAGTGCTGGCAGGGGTTACCAACACAAAAGAAACTGGTACTCCTGGTTTCTTTTGGGTGTGATAATTTTTGTTGTTGAGAACTATATAGAGAATTCTGTTCACAGGATTCACCTATCATTAAAGCTCTGTCAATAATAATCCCAGAAGGAAATATTTCTCTGCTAAGAATAAATCTGAAAATTTTTGAGGACTGGACAAAATGTATGTGCTTAAGTACCACATATAGTGTTCGCCATTCTGTGGAGACTATGCAACATACCAGACAGCCCAGCATTCCTTGGGCTATTGGTGTTTGACCAGACGTGATTTTTTTCTGATATTTTATGGGCTTTTGTATTTCAATTGGGGGTGAAACACAAAGTCTGATGTTATGGAATAAATATAAGAATAAAGACATTAACTGTGCAAACTGCTGATTATCATCCGGGCACAGGGAAAGTAGTCCATAATATGCCTGACAAGTTGCCTGTGTGACTTTTCAGATAGGTATTTTCTAATCTAGTGGGCACCACTTTGACTTCATTGAATCAGCTCTTCTACCTCCAGGCTCAGTAGGATTCCTTCTTTTATACCTTTAAATTAAAGAAGCTTTTCTGATATACAGACCCAAGAGGGCTTCCAATAGCAACGGTCCTCCTAGGATGGGGTGTAAAAAAATGTATCAATATGCCCAACCTCCTAACTTCACAGCGATAGTTTACTTCAGTCAATCCCATCTGGGTCGCTCTCTATGCCACACTCTTCACAGCCTCCCAAACTGAACATCATGAATATATCAACATGCTTTCATGATTGTGAAATCCATAAGCCCCATTATAATATAAGTACTTCCATGGGTTAAAAGAATTCCTTTCTTTATCCTTTAGAAATTTTGTACCAATCTGTATTCAATATTATAATTTTTAATTGTAACAAAGGAGAAAATAAGCTTTTTATTCTTTGAGAATTTCCTACATGAGTACTGTGTTTACATCATTTTCAAACTTTTCTCTCAAGGACCCCTTTGAACTCTCCCCATGTAACCCCCCACTCTTTCTTAAATTCATGACCTCTTTGATTATTACTGCAACATTTATATATACTTACACACATATGTAATATAGATGTGTATATGTATATATATACACACACATATGTACATGTACATATATTCTTCTGAATCCATTTAGTAGTGCTTGTGTATATATGTATTTAGGACTGACCACCAGGAACTGAATAGCCTATCAGGGCAGGGATCTCATCCCTGGAGGAAACTGGCTCTCCCCCCCCCACCCAGTAGCTATTGATTGCCTGTAGCTCTAGAATATGATGACTTGAATGTTAGAGGAATTTTTACCAGTCTTTACAATACTATAAATTCCTAGTCATTAAATCTTTATTTGTGAATTACACATAAAACAAACACACTGAAATGTATATTTTCTCTTTTAAAGGAATTCATTTGTAAAGTCGGAAAGTTCTGTTCAATGGGTAAATAAGTTGCTTATCAGTCTGCAGGATGTGGTTAAGCTTTACAGTTTCCTGTTCATCACTAATTAATTGCAGTTTAACTCCCTTTTTTCATTGAATGAAATGTATTCCATTGTAATTATCCCTTCCGAGGTTAACTTTGTTCCTCAGTGCCTGCAGCTATCACAGCTTCTGACCTCCTGAACTTTCTCTATCATTTCTTAGTTCTCCTGATATTTGTAACTTCCAGAAAGGACCATCTGTAGATTTAATTAACTTGTTGAATCCTCCTTCTTCCAGATCATTAATGAAGCTGTTAAGTAACTTTGATCCTAGTGCTCATGCCTGTGGTCTGGACGGTGATGGTCCTTCAACCCCAATAATGCAGCACCTTTCCGTTTACAGTCTCTCCTAGTTACACCGGCTCGGTCATTTCCCAAACCATTGAAAGTATCACTTCCAAATAATTGGGAGTTCTATTTCAAATGAAAGTTAATGCAAAGTAGCTCTTGCTTTCTCCACTAAACATGACCTAACTGTCCTTATTGGAATAGCAATTTATAGCTTCAGTTTCCCAGAACATCCTGAAAATTTGAAAGAAACATTCAAATATTTAACATCTTAAATAAAGCTCTGATGATCTTTGAAATTAGGCAGATACTCTTTTTCCAAAGTATAACTATCCATCTCTCCAAAAATTCTCTTCTCATAATTTTTTGTAAAGAGTACTTGTGATTGAGTACATATAAAACAGTGTCCTTCCCTGATTCTTACGTCTTCTGCAAGAGGAAACATTTTAACTATCCAATTACTTGCGTTAGTTGTATATAAATGACCGTGTTGGCCAGAGTTCCTTGCAACGTCTCATGTGGGTCAAGTGCAACGTTAGACCTGAAGGCTCAGCTCTGATCAAAGATGCTGCATTAACTATTGACAGTGACCTCTACTTTCTCCTTCAGGTACTAATAACACCATAGTAAAAATAAATTACAAAGGTCAAAAGCCTCAAGGGCAAGGCACACAGGAGAAGAAACCAGAGTAGCCTAATTCTGGAAGCTGGAGAGAGATAGATGTGAGTTAATTCACCTGGAATAAGAAAAATGGGTCACAGCACTGTGGAGAGAGTCCAGAGCAACCAGACTTACCCTACAGATCCCAGGAATGAAGGGCCCCAGTTCCCTCTAGATCTATCAGAAATCATGAGGATAAAAAGGGGAAAATGAATTTGAAATGATATTTAAACAGCTTCATCCCCGAGTTTCTCCTTCACCCAGCCATGTCTGCCCTTCTCAGCACGGCAGATGCAGCAGTTACTCTCAGCAGAGGGTACCACAAATCCAAAGAGAGGAGGGCAGAGATGCCACGGCACAGAGGGGCTCCAAGTGGAATTTATACACTGAACTTTTCAACTCCGTTGCCTTTCCCTCCACAGTTGGCTCTAGAAACACTAGCAACCAGATTTACTTGCTCTAGGAATTCAGTCATTTCCTATAGAACATAGGAAGAATATTTTTTCCAAGTTATGGATTGCTCAAAAGAATTAACCTAAAACTGATAGTACCAGCATCCCACACGGATAAACGAAGTATCAAGTAAGCATTTTAAGGCTTCAGCCTAGAAGGTAAACAGACAGGAAAGGGGTGAAGGGGTTTGAGGAAGAGCAAGAGAAGAAGAAATTAGCAGAGAAAGATAACCTTACACGGACAGGCACCACTGAGTAGTGAGGGACTATGGAAAAGAAGGTCTGACTGTCACCTTCAGAAATACCAAAGAGGAGACTCGATAAGACAACTGGATGCAACAATCAAAATAATATTTAGTAAATGACAGTAAAACGGACTATTAAAAATGTATAAGCTAACGCATGTGGAAGAGGAGCTGGAAGAAAATCCCCACTATATCATAGAAGAACAAATAGTAAATAAAAAGAATAAACACACCAAATCGTGCAGAAGTAACAGAATAATTAGAAAAAAACTTCGAACAATCTAGCAAGTGTAGCCCAGACTCAGAGCTAGGCACAGTCACATTCACAGGGAAAAGGGCACTCTCCTCTCAACCTTCATCAGCCTTCTCAAAAAGAAGGGAATTCTGAGGAAGGTAGTGGACCAGAAGCTGCCTTCATGTAGCCAAGTAAAGAGAAGAGTCACTGGGGCTGGAGAGATGGCTCAGGGGTTATGAACACTGTTTGTTCTTGCAGAAGACCTGGGTTCGAATCCCAGCACCCACATGGCAACTAACAACTGTCCGTAACTCCAGTTCCAGGGGATCCGATGACCTCTTCTTGTCCTCCACGGACATTGCACGAGACAGGTGCACTTACCTACATGCAGGCAATACATGCACACACATAAATAAAAATAATAAAATATTTTTAAAAAGAGAAGAGTCACTGCATGAGAGAAGGAGGAAGAGCTTTGTAAATTCACAGCAGTAGTAAAAGAACAGTTGAGATGGGCAGAGAAAGACAGGTGAGGTGATCCCAGCTTCAGCCCTATGGCTTTCTGGAAAGAGGAGAAACGGGTGCCTCATCCCTGAGCATCCTGCTTCCTGTCTCTGACAGGAACTGACCATTGGGCCTTTGAGAATGAGCAGTTCCAGAAGAATATTCCCTAATAAAACTGGAAGAATTTGCTATTCAAAATAACAAACATACAAATCCCAACACAGAAACCTGAAAAGACAAGGCACCGTGGCTCCTAAAAAGTGACCTCAAGGTGGACACAAGACAGCAGATTGATTCAGTCTAGGACTTGGAGAGAAATAAAACACCAGCCACACAAGACAAAAGACACAGCGCAGAGGGAAAAATCAGCAAGAAAACAGATTTTGAGAATAAATAGAAATAAATGAAAATTCAACGAATCAAGTAAAACATGGTAGAAGGGAAACATCACCAATGCATCTGACCAAGTAAAAGGGAAACATCACCAGTGCATATGACCAAGTAGAAGGGAAACATGAGGCATGGAAGAAGGAACGTTGTATGTAAACAGAAAAACAACACAACCACGACAGCAATGCCTGGGATGCCCAGCAACGTCTGGGATACAGTAAGAGACCGAAACTCTGAGTATGTGAGACAGGAGGAACAAGGATACAAACTACAGGCACAGAGACTCTCCTCGGTGAAATGATAGCAGGAAAGTCCCCAAATCTAGACAGATGAGCATCCAAACAAAAAGCACCAAGCACCCCAAACAGAGCTCTCCATGCCATGTTATAGACAGGATGTAAGCATTACAAAGGACTAAGACGCCACAAACACATCTGAACCCCCATCTCTCCTAGCAATCCTAAAAGCCAGGAGAGCATGGAGTAATATATTTCATGCCCTGAGAGTAAATGACCTCCATCAGGTTTCTTAGATCTAGCAAAGCTCCTTCATAAAATTTATGGAGAATTAAGGACATTTCAAGACAGGCTTATGTTAAGACAGTTCCATACCACCAATCCAGCACTACAGAAGATAATTAAAGGAATTCAATATTTAGATGAGGAGGAGAGTTTCAGTGACATGAACAGAGAACAGGAGCAGGGCCACTAAACTCTTTTACTCAATATAATTTTTGAATCCTACTGAGGGCAGTAAGGCAAGAGACAGAATAAAAGGGATGTAGGTAAAAAAGGAAGACATGAAAGTGTCTCTATGTGAAAAGATACCACCCAGTACTTTAATAATAAGCTTAAGTAATTCAACAGAAAAGACTTAGATCTGACAAACACTTCAGTAAACAAACAGGATCCAAAATCAGTATCCAACAATCAATAGCATTTCTACATACCAATAACAAACATGCCAAGAACTAAATCAGGAAAAACTATTTTTCATGAGAGCATAAAAAATATCTAGGAATGAATCTAACAAAGGAAATAAAAATATGGAAGTGAAGGAAGAAATTCAGTGAGATGGAAAGATCGCTTATGCTCACTGATTGGCAGAATTAACAGTGTGAAAATGGGTGTATTGCCCACACAGATCTATAGATTCAACATAATACCCACCAGAACTCTGATAATATTCACAGAACTACTGGAAAAAACAATCCCCAAGTTCATGTGAAAGCTCCAAAGACCCTTAATAACCACAGCAATTTTAGACAGAAAGGACAATCCTGGAGATGTCACAATACCTGAGCTCAGCTTATCCTACCAGCCACAGTAACAAAAACTGTAAAGTACTGATATAAAAAATAGACATTTAGAGCAATGTCAGAAGACAGAGAATCTAAAAATAAACTCATAGATCTACATACAATTAATTCTTGACAAAAGTGTCAAAAACTTACATTGAAAAAAAAAGATAGTGGCTGGAGGCTGGCTCAGGGGTCAGGAGCACTGGCTGCTCTTGCAGAGGACCTGGGTTTGATTCCCAGCAGCCACATGGTGGATGACAACTGTCCATAACTCCAGTTCCAGGGTATCTGATGCCCTCTTTGGACATCCATGGGTACTGCACAACATGCGTGCACTTACATACATGCAGGCAATATACTCCTATACATAAAAAAGATAGTGTCTTCAAAGAATGGTAAAGACTGGATGTCCACATATATTAGTTTCTTTCTTGTTGCTGTGATAAAACACCGTGACCAAGGGAACTTACAGAGGGAAGGTTTCTTTAATTTATAGTTCCAGGGGGATCAGAGTCTGTCATGGCGGGGAGGCATGGTGGCAGATGTGGTTGGGAGCTGAAATAGGAGCATTTACATCTTGAAGCATTCACAGGAAGCAAAGAGAGACTATAAATTCAGCAAGGCTTAAGAACTATCTGAGCCTGCTCCCAGTGACATGTGTCCTCCAGCATGGTCATACCTAGAGCCTCCCAAAACAGAGTTACCAACTGGGGACAAAATATACAATATTGGAGCCTATGGGGAACATTCTCATTCAAACCACCACACCAAATTTAGACATTAAAAGAAAGGGACTAGAGAGATGGCTCAGCAGTTAAGAACAATGACTGTTCTTGCAGAAGACACGGGTTCAAATCCCAGAACCCCATGGCAGCTAACAACTGTCCGTAACTCCAGTCCCAGGGGATCCGACAGCCTCTTCTGACCTCTGCGGGCATTGCCTGACACAGGTACACTTACCTACATGCAGGCAATACACACATACACATAAAATAAAAATAATAGTTTTTAAAAAAAGTTTAAAAATAAAAATAACAAAAGAAGAAAGATCCATATTTTTCACCCTGCACATAAATGAATTCAATTTTGATAAAAAAACCTTGATGTAAGCATTAAAGCTTTGAAACAGCTAGAGAAATACATAAATAAGATACTTAAATATACAGACACAGGCCTTTCTGAACACCAATAGCACAGGTGATAACTCCAAGAATTTATGAATTGACATAAAATTAAAGAGCTTCTGTGAAGCAAAAGAAACAATCACCAGACTGTCTACCAAGTGGGGGAAAGAACTTTCCTAATTATACTTCAGGCAGTGGATTACTGTCTAGAATACAAGAGAACTTCTAAAATTACATTGGATAGAAGATTAATTTCCAGAATACACAGAGAACTGAAAAAACAAAGAATCAAGAAAATATACAACCCAATTAAAAAATGTGCTACAGATCTGAACAGAGAGAGAGAGAGTTCTCAGAAGAAGAAATAAATATGTCTAAGAAATATCTTTAAAAAGTGTTCAATATCCTTAGTAATTAGGGAAATGCAAATTAAAACAACTTTAAGATTTCATCTTGCCCCAGTCAGAAGGGCTATGATCAAGAAAACAAATGATAACCAATGCTGGCGAGGATGTGGGCAAAAGGGAACCCTCGTTCACTGCTGGTGGAATTACAAACTGCTGTAACCACTCTGGAAATCACTGTGGAAAATTCTTAAAAAACTGAAAATTGATGTATCATATGACCCAGCTATACCACTCCTTGGCATGTACCTAGAGGGCCCATCCTACTACACAGACACTTGCTCAGCCATGTTTGTTGCTGCTCTTTGCACAAAAGCTAGGAAATGGAAATGACCTAAATGTCCCTCAAGTGACGAATGGACAGTGAAAGTGCAGAATACTCCCCCAGTGGTAAAGAGAGAAGAGAAAAGTGAAATTTGCAGGCAACCGGATGGAACTAGAAACTTAAACTGTTAAACCAACGCCGACTCAGAAAAACAAGCGACACATGCTCTCCTTTGTGAAGCCTTCTCCAATCCTTAGACAAGAGTGTATATTCTGATGTCACCACATGATCCAGGAAAATAGAAATCATGGGCGTAAAGGGGAAGAAAGAACTTGAGAGGTGGATGGTAAGAGATACACATTATCAAGAGGGAAACCAGGGGACTTTAACTGGAGCGGGGAGAGGCCTACACAGGGGAAGACAGGAAAAAGAGATAAATAAAGGTCAGTGTATGAAAATCAGAGAGAGATGTACTATTAATGATTACCATTAGTAATAATCCTACAGGAAATATACATATAATACATCTGAGAACATGTATACAGCTGAAGGCTATAACAGCACCAGGCAAAGGAAATGTCCCTTCGAGTTGTGCGTCAAAGTACTCTCTAAGATTCCCTAAAGAACACAAACTCTTGCCACAGCCTTTGATCGCCCCCCAGAACTTGAAATTAAGACCCTATTTCTGGAGACACAACATACTTCAGACACATGACTCGGAGGACCTGATCTGCAAGTTCCTCTCTGAAGGCTAGCTCTCATAGTGTCAGAAGATGCTATATAAGCTTCTGGGGGGGGGAATCAATCAATGCTCCTACCCAGCTATGAAGCCTACAGACCCCAACAATTACCTGCCTAGCAAATTAAGGACATTGGTTCAAAGTGGCTATTTATCTTGGGCTACTCGGCAGCTGTCTGAGTGGATTCAGGCCTGCTCACTAGGTGGATTTTCATGCATGGTGCTGTAAGCCAGCCAAGTACACACGACTGGAGGGTTACAGGCCCCAGAAATGAACCCACTTCTGTCACTTTCCTAGAACAACATAACTTCTTACTGTATTCTAAATATGTCTCCTTATATTTACAGACAAGTGCAGCTCTCACCAGTCATCAAAGAAGCTTCCCTTTGCAATATATGGAGACCAGTACCATAACTCCTCAAAATTCAGAGAATAAGTCACTTTGAGGTACCAAACCGTAAGTACCACATCTACAATGCAAGCTCTACATCTAAGGCTCAGGGAGCCTCATGGAAGAAGATTTTAAGTGTCAGAGGTACAGGGCAGCTACTGCTAGTTAATGTATTCTAGACACGATAGGAAAGCTGCATCAGTGAAATCTCCACAGTGTGGTGGTCTAACGAGATCTCCATAACAACAAACCAGCTGACATGCTAAGTTAGATGAGGGAAATTTCATAGATTCCCACCTCAAGATGAAGATCTACAGATAATCAATGGATGCTAAGGGAAGCAAAATCAGTTTATTTTAGGGACTAGATTCCTGAGAGGCTATCTAATTCCAGTAGGGCAGCCCTAAACACAGGTCCATATGAGCACCACTAAATGGACTCAGTGCGTTATATATGTATGTGTGTATGTATATTCATAAATGTATTTACATAAACAAAATAATCAAGAAATGGAGAAGAAATTGAGAGGGACAGGGGAGACATGGTAGGAGTTGAGGGGCCTGGGGCCAGGTGGAGATAATAGAAATGCAATACTCATATATGAAACACAGAAGTCACTTTTACACAAAGTCCCTGAGCCTTGGAGGGGGTGGTGTGGGATGATCTTCCTCCCATTGTGACAAGGCACTGAACTTTGGGTCTCTGCATCATCTGTTTTCCATGGGCTGTTGGCCAGTTTCAGTGGGATTCTGTCTACTATAAAAACACACACAGCAAGAAGCAAGAACATCCAAACAGTGGCTGCTATAATAACTTAACCTATGGTGTAAACACAAATGCTTGGTTGGTACTTTAGCGGGTGCATCACATCCATCTAACAAAGCAATTTAGTGACTTCCCACTGGGCCTACATCCTCCCTGCCACAGGGGGTTGGCTGGGTTTACAGTACCAGATGTGTGTTCCACCCCTAGGAGCGGGCATTATACGCAATCGAAAATTTGCTGGTTGTACATACACCAGACGCTCCACTATTGTACCAGCAGGAACATCTTGTTTGGGATGTTGATAATGCAACACATGGGGTCTGACATTGAGCAGAATTATAGGGGACTATTGAAGAGGTTGGAGGAAAGAATGTAAGAGGCAGAGGAAGGGGTGGAGTGTTAACTGGAAGTGTCCTCTGAACACTATGTTGGTAAGCTATGGTCACACCTCCTCAAGAAGTCCCACATTCATCAAGGAGTTGAGGGGGGAGCCAGTTACCCCTCCCACCCAATCAGTCGACCTTAGCTGCATGTAGGGGAGGGGATAAGATACATAAGCTGAGAATACCATGAGGCACCTCTCTCACCATTTCGTGCAGCTGTAAATGGGGAGGGGGCACCCACTCTTCTGTAAATAAACTCCCACTCTGTGCTCTGTTAGCAAGCCCAATAAACTAGTTAGGATTTTCAAAAAAAGGAGAAAGGAGAAAAAGACAGGCGAGATGACTTCTCTAGCCACACAACAGGAATGGGGTCACCTGTTACTCAGGAAGAAAGCTCTTTCCAGGAGCTGAACTGGCTAGCACCTTGATCTTGAACTCATTAGCCTCCGGCACTGTGAGACAGGATTTCCACTGTTTAACCTACCTAGTCAACTATGCTGTCACATCTACTAAAACACTTTATTAGTTCCCATTGGATTATTTTTAACATCTAAAAGTCAGTGATAGTCTTGAAAATCTAACCACTATATTTCCCTACTTCTATTTGATACCTCTCCTGTCATCTTTATGTTTGGGTCATTTTTCTTCTCTAAAAATGTCCTTGTGCTGGATAGTTCTAATTGTCAACTTGACACACCTGGGTAGAGCGAGCCTCAATTGGGGAATTTCCTCCATTGGACTGGCCCGTGGCCATGTCTGTGGGGCATCTTGAATGTTGAGTAATGTGGGAGGGCCCAGCCCACTGTGGGTGGTACCACCCCTGGAGAGGTTGTCCTGTGTTGTATAAGAAAGCAGGCTGAGCACAGGCTAGGAGAACAAAGCAGTAAGCAGAGTTCCTCTATGGCCTATGGTTCAGCTCCTGCCTCCAGGTTCCTGCCCTGTGTTCCTACCTTGGGCTTCCTGATGAACTGTGACCTGGGAGATGTAAGCCAAATAAACTCCCCCCACCAAAAAAAAAAAAAAGAACTGCCAAAATTAAACACTAAAAATATCATTCAACCAATAAATGGAGTTATGAGCTGAAGAGACAACTCTCAAAAGAAAAATACAAATGGCCCATAAATAATTAAAAAGTCCTCCACATCCATACCCATCAGGGAAATAATACAAATCGAAATTGCTTTGAGAGCCCATTACATGCTAGTCAGAACGGCTATCATCACGAACACAAACGTGGATGAATGCTGGTGAAAGAGGAAATGTCAGTCACTGTTAGGAGGAATGAGAATGGAGGTAGCCACTGTGGTCATCAGTGTTGAGGCTTCTTACAAAAACCAAACACAGGCATACCATGTGACACAGCTGTACCCAACCGGGGTATCTACTTTTAAAGCATTCTAGGTCAGCAGTCCGCAGACACTAGACATCCGTGATACTAGTTTACTAGTTATAATGTATAAGAAATGGATCCAGCCTAGATGCCTACCAGTGGATGAAAGGATAAAAGAAATGTGGTGTTTACACACGAAGACATTTTATATAACCATACAGAAAAAGGAAATTAGGACATTTGGAGATAAATGGAAAGAAATAAAGACTGTTGTGCTAAGCAGAAAAGGCCAGACTTAGAAAACATATACTTCATGTTTTCTCTCTCATATGCAGGATCTAGTAAATTTGCATGGTGTGTGTGTGTGTGTGTGTGTGTGTGTGTGTGTGTCCTTAAGGAAAACAGGTAGTCAGTCCGGAGAGATGACTCAGTGGTTAAGAGCCCTGGCTGCTCTTACAAAGGACTGGGGTTCGATTCCCAACACCCACATGGTGACTCACAACCTCCCATAACTCCAGTCCCAAGGGAATTTGATGCTCTCTTCCAATCTCCATAGGCATTGCATGACACGACTGTGCTTACATACATGCAGACAATATGATCATATGCATAAAAGTAATAAAGTATTTTTAAAAACAGGTAGTCAATCAATTAAAGAGAAAAGTTTTAAATAGGTACTCCACAAAATGACCTAGTCACACGATCAATCAGCACATGACATATGTATGGCCACATTACTCTTCAAAGATGCACAAATAAAAGACATTATAACAAAGTAACAGGATGGCAAAAATGGAAGGTACAGAAAACAGTTCAATTAGCTCATGGAGCTTTTGGAATTCCCTTTTATTGTGATTGCGACAAGAAAGGCATTTTATCAATTTGGAAACCACTGTCTACTTCTATTGAAACTGAACAAAAGCATACCAAGCAATGCTAGAGTACATACTTATGGTTCCCCAAAGTTGTGTACAAGATTATTTATTTTAACAAAATAATGCAAGTTGGAAAGAAACCATATGTCCTACCTCAGAGTGGAATATAATGTGGCAATTCAGAAAACTAAATTCGACTGCACAACTGGAATTATCAAACTACAGCTACACACGAAAAGACGGGTGAGACCCACAGTTTTAATGCTGAACAAAAGGAGATGGTAGGAAAGAGCCCACATCATTTGATTTCATTTGTTTGATATTCAAAACAGGTAAGCTGCCAGATGTGGCCCTGCACACACCTACAGTCCCAGCACACAGCAGACTGAGACAGGAAGGCCGCAGGTCCACTTGAGTCTCTCCTTGGCTACAAGGTGAGAGCCTGTCTCAAAAACAAACTGATGTGGATGAGGAGCCAGGATGTGGACCCTTCTTGGCAGAATCTTTGAAGAGAAGAGCCTTTAGGGATGGAGATCGTGTCTCTTCATTTTTGGTCCTATCTCTGTATCCAAAGATGCTTCTCTTTAGAAGAACTTATTGTCACTACACTCCAACAAAAATTAACTTATTCGTGAAAAGGAATGTGAAAGGGAACTGGTATAGCTACCATTAAGCATAAACTATACAAAGAAAGAAAGAGTAACACCACTAATCAAATTGATGGGAGCTGGGGTGTAGCTCAGTTGGGAGAGGGTTTGTCTAGCATGCATGAAGCCCTGGGTTTAATCATCCAAACAGCATAAACTGGCATTGTGGCACACGTGACCCCAGCTCTCTGAAAGTGGAATCGGCAGGATCAGAAGCCCACGGTCACCCTCAGCTCCACGGTGAACTTGAGAGGAACCTGCAGTACAGAAGTCTCTGGCTCCAAACAAACAAATAAGAATTCCCCCACTGAACACTTGTATTTTGTGTGATTCATACATGTATAATATGTATGAAAGTTTCCTTCAGTGAAAGTTTCCAAAGTTTTTGTAAATTTTCTACATCTGCTTTTTTTATTCTTTCTGGACCCAGGAGTCTTTCTAAGCCTGAGAAGAATAAGATTCACCAAATATTTACCAGGTCAAATTCTGCTAAAGTTGCAGAAATTGAGAAAAGAAAAATGCTAGTGGCCTGAACAGAAGAAAATAGATTTTTCTCAATATTTTCAACAATGCAAACAAGTAGGAACGTGGGCAGAAATTTCGTAGGCTATTGGAAGCACTTCTGAACCCCAAACCTATCATCTGTGGGATTTCTGACATGTCGCCTCACCCCTTCATGCCCAGAGTGAGACTGTGGAAAAGTTTGCTGCTCAGACAGCATGCACGCGGGTGACTGATAACTTGTGATGTGTGAGTTGACGTGAACGTCGTGAAAATGTACTTACCAGATATAAAAAGGAGCTTTATTGACCCAAGAGTTCATCATTTGGAAGTCTTTCCTGAATGCACACCGAGTTCCAGGACCTGTTCTGATAGCTGAGCGGCACAGCCAAAGCCTGAGGAAGTCACTGCCATGACACTGCCTTACCTCCCAGGGAGGGAGGAGACGGCAGGAAAGACGGGAAGTGATGGCCTCTGCCTGAGCCAGTGGAAAGTGCAGCACAGCAAATCCAGGACTGAAGACACTAGTGTCTGGGGAAAGACCCAGCATGGGGTTTTAACTGAGTAGCAGGAAAGCCCTGCATTAGCTCTGGCCTTCAAATGTGACCTTGTTGTGAACCTATTTCCTCTGAAGAGACACATTCTGAGAGGCAGGAGGAGGGAGGCTCAAGAGAAGCCAACACAGGAGGTTTAGGAAGCCTACCAAACTCAGGAAGTTCAGAAAATTACAAGACTCGTGAGGACCCTCCCCCAAGGCTATACACAGTAATCAATTGCTGGGGACTTAAAAATTCACTGACGCTTTCAATATGTATGTAATGAATTGAATCATCGTCACACATCCTCACTTCTCCTTCATCAACACGCTTTCCCACCGACACCTTCTTCTCCCCAAGTCTGAGGGGGTAGAAAGAATGTAAGATCCAAAGGACGGATGAAGGGACATCAAGGAAACATCTTCTGGACATGACACAGAACCTGCACTCATGAATGCACTGCAACTGTGGTTATCTGTGTAAGGAGTACACACGACTAGCCCATCGACTCTGCATCATGGATGTGCAAGGGGCCCATGAGGCCCCCTGCAGTGCTGTTATAAGTTAATGGTTGTGGCAGGGGATCAGATTTTCCTCAGTGGCGTGACCACTGATAACTTGCCCATGATCTATTAAATACCCTCCACCCACACTTGTGCAAGCGTCTCTAAATAAACTCACTGGGTTTCTTCAGTGGAGTTGGCTTCACACTGGGTAGGGAGATCCAGTGGTGCAGCGTTTGCAAGTTGGTGGACTCCTCAGTGGTAGAGCTGTTCAAGAATCACCCATGCTCCTCTAGGAAACACTCATCAACTCATCAGTTCACCAAGAGAGACTTGGGTGGAACCACTTTTCTGACCTGTCATCAGTGCCTTATCTAGGTGAACAGACACGTGTTCAGGGATCCCCAGGAAAAGTCACACCACAGAGCTAAAGGAAGGCAAGAAACAAACCCTGAATACATGAGAATGAGCAGTCCAGGCAAAGGGTATGGTCAGAATGCTCTAAGGTACACTTCTAAAGCTCGAAAGCTCAAAGGGGATAGACAGTTTGGTAAAGTAGAGCAGCACTGGATGGAGAATGTGGACACATTTCTACCTTCTCTGCTAGAGACTTAAATAACATAGTATGCACCAAGCCCACAGCACAAGTTTAGCTTCTGGGAAGAAGTAATAAGTATGGGCTGGGGAGAAGGTCATTGATAAAAGCCACTTGATCAGAAGGCTGAGGGCCAGAGCTGGATCCCTGGGACACACAGAGGAAGGAGAAAACTGACTCCCACAAGCTGTCCTCTGACATCCACATGTACACCATGGCATGTACACACACACACAAACACACATGCAAAATACATGTAATTGTTTTTAAAAAGAAGAAATAACTATGGACTTTAAATGAGCTCTTCTCCTAGGAAAGTGTCTCTGCTGTAAGAGGGACTAGGACAGAGTAAATAGAAAAAATGCAAATATTCATGGAAGCTTGGAGATTTTAGGGTCAATGTTTTGACCCTAAAATTTAGGCTGATCATTTGGTACTGGTCACCATTTTACAAGTGTCACAGGAATTTCCTAGCAGTGAATAAAATGTGTTTACACACGTATATTTTCATATTTCTTGAATATTCAAAAGTAAATGGTCTGCCTAAAGGGAAATTCTAGGAAATTTAAAAAACAGGCCTATCTGGGTTAGGACTGGACTTTGAAGGACAGGACTTGTCTATGGTAGGATAAAAAGGCTTGCTTATCTTCCTGAAATGAACTGGATAGCTTATGTATACTAAAGTATTTCTCAACATGTGTTCATCATTCTGTGGTTTAGAACATATAGAAGTAGAATATGGGTCTATCTATACTTCTTATAATTATCGCTTTGAGTGGGGAGAATGGAGCTCTTAAAAAAGGGAGAAAACCAGATTACACACTACTGGATTTCTGGACAGTTTTTTGGGGGTAGTAGGCCTGAGGGGGTTAACATGTTGGCCATTTTATAGGGATGGGTGCTAGGAAGAAAGAGGAGAGAGAGACACTCATAGCTGGGATTATGTGCACAAGACCTACATAAGATCAAGCCACACAAGGTATCTGCACAGATGGAGGGATGACCTGCAGGACCCACTCCTTGCTGTAGAGCTACTGGTAGTTGCTAGTTGCTAGGGTAGGAAGAATCCTTCTTCTTGGAGGGGGTGGACACTGGCAGGTTTCCAGTGCCTCAGTAGATGGCCCCACACTCACGCACACGTGGGCAGCACCAATTGGACCTAGTGGGGCATCAGTAAAGTAGACACGAACTTAGGAGGTGGAGTGAGATGTAGAAAGATAGGAGGAAAGAATCAGGAAATGGGGTGTATATGATCATATCTCGTTGAATACATGCATGAAATTCTCAAAGAATGAAAAAAGGCAAACAGGTTGTGGTTTATAGTGAGAAATCTACGTTGATACAGAGCCTGCTGGAGGGACTTAACCCTGACTGAGGAGGCTGGAAAATGTTTCTGCAGATGACCTCGTGTCTGCATAGCACTCACAACAGCATGCAGAAGACCTGTGCAGAGCAGGGCCCAGCATGGAGGGGAGAGGTAGGCGGGAAGCCCAGCCCCGGCTGATGATTGGCAGAGGGCAGATGCTGGTGGAGGGAGTCAGCTTTCCCTACTGATGTGATGCCTGGTGGGCTGACTCGAATCAAAGGGACAGACACAGACCCAAGAGCACTTGAGAAGGACAGATTAGACTTGATAAACCATCATAATTTTTAAAAAATGAAAATAATAATAGAGAACGTGAAGTCAGGGGTGGTAACGTGAGGGCGGAGAGGGGAAGGGGTCTGAATACGCTCTAAATACATTGTATAAAATTCTCAGATCAATAAGAAAGCGTGAAAAGAACGCTCAAGCTAAAACTTTTGTGGATAAGAAAGTTGGCAATGGATGAGGAGGTTGGAAAACAAAGGTAGAGGAATGAAAGCAAAGGCTGCAGGTCCTACCAAGTGCCGTGGTACGGCCTGAAGGAGAAGCCGGCCAGCTCCGGGGAACCACGACAGCCTTTGGTACGGCCTGAAGGAGAAGCTGGCCAGCTCCGGGGAACCACGACAGCCTTTGGCACAGAGCTGGCCAACTGTGAACAGAACCAGGAATGTGTCGGGAACCATCAGTGCTGCTGAAAGAGGACTGTACTTGTACCGATGACACTAAGAACTCATTCTCATTAGAAAATAATTACATTATAGTCATATGTACAAAGATGATACTGACCTCAGTGCAAGAGCAGTGATTTTGTGAGGGGGAAATAGGTTGGAGCCTTGCAGATTCCTCTTCTGAAATCCTCCTAGGCCAAAAACCAAGCCAGTGGATTAGAGAAGGTAGCGGGACAGGAGAGACATGATTGGCAGATGAGAAAGAGAGGGAGAAGGGGAAATCAAGGAAAACTGATTGCATACCATCCCCAAATACCACGGATGAAGGTGTGTGATTGACGGCACTAATTTTCTCATTTTTTCCAAGATATATGACCATGACATTGTTGTAGCTTTGGGGATGAATATATATAGAAGCTTCTAAGAAGCTGTCTTCTTATTAAATTTTCAAAATCATCAAAATATTGTTGTGCTGTTGGTGAGTGCTAGTTGCTGCCCTGGGTTTTTGCAACACGATGGCAATAGGGCAGGTAAAACCTCTGCCCACATAGTGTCTAAGTTTGGTTGGTAGTGGGGATCATAGAAAAAGTCTCACACTGCCAGAGAGCCACAGAAACCTCCAGGAAAATAAAGCAAGCAGGGACAGAGGGGATGAACTGTGTTAGCTGGGGTCAGGGCCTGTATGAGCAGAAATCTGTATGGCATGAGAGAAGGAGCCAGCACAAGACCTAAAAAAATGTTCTAAACAAAGCAAACAGCAAGAAACACTTAACAGGAGTGTTCTAGAAAAATCAAGCAACTTTGGATATCAACGAAGACACAAAATGATGAAGGTGGAGGCCGTGTAATGAGCTCAAGGGTCGGTGTGTAAAAAAAGGGAACCGTGGACTTGGGGGAGAAGGGAGACATTTAGTTTCTATTTTACTGATGCTCCCAGTCACGATGCTGAAGAATGTACATGTAGGTGTGAGCAGAAGGGAGGTGAGTTAGAAATGGCCGACCACAGCTTGTAGGAGACATGATGATGATGTCATACCAAAGGATTTAGTAGCAGAAGTCTTATGAAGCTTGGATCCCATGTATATTTTAAAAGCTGGGCTAAAGGGTTTGAATGAGCAGGGAGTAAATGAGTAAATTCACTACCTCAGCCCGCGGGGTGTGAAGGTGCGGAAGGCACACAGGAAAAGCAGTTTGGGGTAAGGAGAAAGTCAGAACTATTTTGAATTATCAGAGACCATCAATATCCAGTCTCTTCCGTTATGTGATATCTGTGTTCACGATGATACGTAGACCTGTGTATGTTACAGGCAGCAAGAACAACTGCAAACGAGAGCCTGGAGATGAAAACCTTAGTAACATTTCGGAGAGGGAAAGTCATTAGGATGTGCCGGAGTCTGAGGCCTGCATTGAGAGGGAGCAGATAAAGTCAGAGAGGCAGGCGGAGGTCCAATCACACAAGTCTATGTCGCAAGCTGTAAATCTGAACTTTGTCTTTTAAGGACTGGAGAGGTCATCAAAGATTTTCTTAGCAAGATATCCTTTAATGCGGTAATCTTCCAGGACCTTTCTTCCTGAACTCCATCTACTTGGTTAAAATTACAGTCACCCACAGATCTTCAAGGTCTCTGTTAAACTGGAGGATGTGTTAAAACCACGTTCGCTCACCACACCAGGAACTGCTCATCCTTTAAACTGGCACCAGGATGAACACACAGCTCTGGTTCTTTAATCCGTCCTATTTGGGACCAAGTGAACATTTCCAGACACCTACCCTTTCTAACCAATGAATCCCATTAGTACAGACTGAAGCAAGCCCTGAGTTATAGTCCGAGATAAAGCTTAGGGCTTCAGCCGGCCTTTTCCCTGCATGATCTCCAGTGCGGTGCTTGCTTTCGGATGTGAGAGCTTAGGAGGAGTTGCTAAGGAAAGTCTGTGGTTTCTATGCTTCCGTTGGCCACAGGTTCACAGGAAGCTACTTTCTTTCCTCTTTCGTTTCCTCTTTACCCACTGTGCTTCATGTTACAGCCGCATTGTGTTTTCCAGTGCACAGGACTAGAAAGGATACTGTGACCCAAACTTTTGGCTTTCACAGTTCCATAGCGTGGGCTTGCCTGGTGGGAGGCAAGAGCTGCTTGCCCCCTAAATAGCTATTATGTTCTGCACTGCAACCCAGACAGGGTAATCCCTAGTAGCCTTTATTTATTTTAGGGTTAATGTCAATCTGTTAAAATGATCAGCTCCCTTTACCAACAGCAAAGGTGATAACATGGTGGAGATTGATGCCAGCACAGCCGCTGGAAGCAGTCCAAGTTCTGGACTTTTCTGTCTTGTCTTCCAATGCCACTTCTTCATCTGCATCTTCATTGTGCTCTGAGGTGTCACTTAAATAAGGTTTGCATTTGAGTCATTATAACTTGCAATCTATAAAATGAAAGACAGGACCATATTTAGGGTCCTTGTCTATATTTATTGATTTATTTTATTTACCAAACTTTATTGAACAATCAACCTAATAAGTTACTACAACTGGATTTTTCCCATGTCAGAGTTTGGGTAGGTGATAGTGTAATAGTCTGAAGAACGCTCATACTCCAAAGTCAGGTTCTAAATCTCATTTACAGCACTAGTGATAATCAGCCGAGCCTCAGGAATCATTCATTGCCTTTTAGCTCTGTAAACCCAGACCTGCAAATCCATCGGGGGCCTCAGGGAAGCAAAGTGGGGACACGTTAAAGAATGTCTGTCTGGCTGTCAGTTATGGCTGGGTTTTATGGTTCAAGAAGAAAGGGAGGAACTTTCCTCCTAAACTCACCCAAGGACACTTCAAGGGCACCGAGAGGCTTCCCCCAGATGGTGAGGTATCTAAGGGCAGGACCTGATGCAGGTCAGGAGTGAGTGCTGATTCTGACCCTATCTCCATCGCATGCCAGGCGAAGAGGAAAATGAAAGTTAGCTGGCAGCTCTGGGCTTGGACTGAAGATGGGGATGAGGGTCAGTCGGGTATCTGTTTCGAAAATCACCCTGTCATGTGTCAGTTTAACAGGTGACTGTGGTACTGCAGAGAAGGGGACCTTTACAAGCCCAGCAGCTAAAGGGCAGGGAATCAGAACTTACATGGGATGAAAGGATTGTCTTGAAGGGTGCCATTTGTAAATTTACAGCACTGGAGAAAGGAAGAGCTAACCACTGCTCACTCCTTCCAGAAGACCCCAGTAAGAAGATCAAGACAGCAGTTACATGACGTCACAGGCTCCCTCAAAGCTCTCTCCCTGGAGAGAAAGATTTGAGACGCATGTAGGGTTTTTACATTTTTATTTTATGTGTATGAATGTATTGCCTGCATGTGTGTAAGTGCACCTCTGTTGTCTCAGATCCTCTGGAAGTGGAGTTACAGATGGTTGTCAGCCACCACGTAGGTGCTGGGAACTGAACTCGGGTCCTCTGTGAGAGCAGCCAGTGCTCTTAACCACTGAGTCAGCTCTCTAGCCTCAACATGTAGGATGTAAGTATGACGTAGGAACTAGGGCAGCTGGTTCTCACTGCTTCACACATGGGGCAGGATGAGAAGGGGCGGTACAGAAAGGCCCTGCTTACCTTTAAATATCATATTCGACTAACCGCTTAAATGACTCCTTTCTTCTAAAGAAGTGAAATCCTTCAGGGAGTTTATAAGCCATGTTCTCCTTCTGCATGTGGAATACATGTGTCTGTACATAAAACTTTGAATCATATTGAACATGTCATATCTATGTGATAATGACCAGTGCTCTTATTAAATGCTCACCAGGTACCAATGAAATTTAAAAGTTCCCTCCAAATGGATGTGAACTTTGCTCTTCTAAGTCAAGAAACTGAGATAAAAAAAGATTAAACAACTTATCAAGATCACAGATTTGGTCCTCAGAAATATGGTCAACTTGGAGCTTATCTTCCTGACTGTGTAATACAGCTCCCATGTCATCAAATGCTCTCCCAGGAATTACTTTAAGGCTTCATGGAGTAGTCATAAATTTAGTTCATCAATTCTCTTTCACTATATATAGTTTACTTCTGCTGTGTGATTTCTGTTACTAAAAGCAGCACCCTTTAAAGTGGTATGTACACCTTCAAGCATCACCTATGCGCCTGCCTCATCTTTGATCATTTTCCTTGTAAATTCCTAGCAGCATTTGATATAAAGAATGTGAACAAGTTTACAGTTTTACATGGAGGGTTGCTCTCAGTTTACATAGAAAACCTTGGATTCTCTCAAGTCCTACAGTAAACAGAGGAATCTGACAGAATCCAGTATCCCCAATGTCAACTTGAGAATCGGAATGTTTGCCTTTTTTGTTTGTCTTTCTTGAGTGAATCTGTGGAATCAGCAAGGAGCTATGGACATGTTTGTAGACAGGCAAGGCAGCCTTTCAGTGAGGCGTCAGGTCTGCCTATGAATCAAGACACTTATGTGATCAATAGCACAGTGAGACCTGGCGTTGCATATTCAATCTGAACTCCTAGAAATGGAAAATAAACAATAGTGGAAAGATTTCTTCTCAGGGAACAAACGTAAGTCAAACATTTCAGGTGCTGAATTATAGCAGAACGCTACTGAATAAATTAATGTGTATTGCTTTGGTTTTCTAGGTTTGTTCCCGTGGCTGTGATAAAATACCCTGACACAAAGCAACTTAGGGACGCAGAGATTCGTTTCCGTTTACACTTCTAGGTAACAGTTCATCATGACTGGAAGTCAAGGCGAGAACTTCACACAGCAGGCCGATGCTTGCTTGCTTATGCCCGGCTGGCTCCCCCGTTACACAGTCGGGGACACACCGCCTAGGGAATGTCACCACTTACTGTGGATGACGTGGGGATGAGTCTTCCCACATCCAATTCAGACAATCCCTGACGGACATGCCCACAGAACAAGCTAGTACAGACAATATTTTAAAACTTTCCTCCCAGGTGATTCCAGTTTGTGTCCAGTTGACAGTTAAAGATCAGCATCGCACTTGGTTAAAAACTGTGGAAATGTTTGTGAGGACTGGGAATGTGGGCGGGAAAAGATGTGATGAAGGAAAACATTCCACATTTGGATGTCACAGTGGCAGACTGTCAGAGCCTGGAGAAGAAGGAGCAGGAACGTAAGCCAACGCAGGACTTAGCCTCACCTCATGAGTACCCTGGGGGAAGTACCTAGTATTGGAGTCCTAGTTTTAGCTCCAGGTCAATTAAGTATAACAGTTAGGTGGAAATTATTTCTAGATACCTACTGTGTGTTATGTGTTATGATACTCGGTAATTCAAATGGTACTGGAATCTCATTGAGTCTCACAAAGTAATATTATGAGGAAGTAAGACAGACGTCCCTTTTCTAGTGCCAGTCGGAGCTTAGAAGTCTTAAATATACCCAATCAATCTGCTGTCATTGGTCCTGGTAAATAGTGGAACCTCAGCATGTAGGCTGAACTAACATGGCCTCAGAGAATCCCTCTGTGTCGGCATTAGGCACAGAAAAGACACTGAAAAGAATTTACAAACCATGCAGCTAATAAAATAGAAGATTATGGCTCATTACACAATTTATTTGGCCTCCCATAAACTGTCAGGTTTAACTCCGCTTGGACACAGACAGGATGATTAAGAGCATTGGATTACAGTGTTAAATGTGTAAAACTTGGGTAGGTCCACCTATAATTTAGAAGGCCACCTCCACTGATGATTGGCTAGATGTCACTTAAGTATGTTTTCATACATGTCTAATAGCATGAAGCCATCAGCCTCTCAAGAAAAAAAAAAACTCAAAATTTGGAGATTTACAATCTCTCCACAGGGAGCAAGCAAGTTTCATATCACAAAGACAGGTCTGCTGTTAAAACGCAACCTCTGACCCCCAGTCCACAGTTATTTTTACTATCCTGGGCTGCATTTTGGATTTCTAGCCCAAATCTCTGTCTGTGAACAAAATACACTGTTGCTATAGCTACACTGAAATGCCTCGAAAATTTGCTTTCTCAAGATGAGGAGTATGAAGATGACTGGGAAATGTTTTCTATATACCTGAGACAAAATGGTGGTGCTGGTAAAAACCCAAAGTACAGTCTGAAGTAGCAGCAAGTGACTCTGGGAGCTGAGTGGTCCCTCTCTGAGAGCCGCACAGAGAGGTGAGCTGGGATTTCTAATCAAGTTCTTCCACTGAATCCCAAAATGGATGCTGTTTAATGGGTGGAGCTGAAGGGTGGGAGAAGGTACTGCACTCAGACAAGGCCCCCCCCCGCACAGATAGAAGGTTGAACAGCCTCAATGTGGTCTGTGTGGAACCCTCTCACCTTCCAGTTCAACAGTGCTCTCTGATAGTTGTAATTTCTATAAATAACCACTAGGAGAAGTGCTTTAACCAAATCCATACTCATGCAATTTTCACAGAATTTTAAAAAGAGCATGTGCACCCTTCCTCTATAAGTAAGTTTCAAACAAGTTGAACCAACTTCTCCCTGGGCCCCTGGGGCAAGAGTTAAACACTGTTAGAACACTGCTAAGTGCTGTGAAATCACTGTTCATGTTAGTGTTTACTATAAGCTCTTTGAAAAACTGTACTTTTCCTTTAGTAAACTACGATGTTGGGGTCCAAGGAGATTTGGCTCCCTGACTGACAGCTGCACGACTGCCGCTGGTCACTTGCCTCCTGCAGTGCAGAGCCTCGGCCTCCAGACAGACTACATGCCGATCTGACTGGTTTGAAGACTTTGGGGATATCTTGAGGGTGCTGCAGAGCAACGGTTGCTGCTCGTTCCAGTCACAGCTCCCACCACAAATCCGGAAAGCTGGTGCAAGCCCTTCCTCGGGCACAAGCCTTGGTGACCCCTAGATGCTCATGGAGGAGGGTGGGGGCACTTCCCCCAAAGGCCCAGCAGAGGCCCTGTGGCTGATGTATTCTGATTTGCACAAGCAAGATGGGGCGTTTGCATGAGGGTCTTCTGGGATTGGCACAACACCCTTCCAATGTCACTCTTCTGACCACAGAAGCCTGCTGCTCAGCTCAGCTTTGCAAGCTCCCAGAGTCCCCTTCCTGTGCCGTCCCTGGAGTGACCACGGAGCTCTGAAAGGCTCCGCAGTCGGACTTCTTTCCTGCCAGCTTTGGTCTTTGTCATGAGTAGACCAAGTTGAGATGGTAAGGAAGCAAGTGTCAGAGCAGTGACAGCAGTAGTGGCCACAAAGGGGTGGCAGCTCCCCGGCCCCTGCAGTGAGAGGGCAGCTACGGAGCTGCTGGGGCGCAGCAGTGGGGCCGCGGTCAGCAGAGACAGGACAGACGCCAGGACCAGAAAGGCAGAAGTAGGGAGCTGGACGGGAGTTCGGAGGACTGTGAAGAGCCAGGGCAAGGATCGTTCCAGAACCCTCAAGCTTTAAAGACCCAAAGGCTCAGGAACTGAGACCCACAGCATCAGCTGGCTGCTGTCCAGGTCTGAGTCACCTGACACTCCAGACTCCAGGCTCCACTGTCCCCCAACAGCTGTAACACTTGTTGCGGTAGGGCTCGGGGTCCTGGCACCCTGGCAAGGCCTGTTGGAGAGTCATAACTTAGCAGGTGCTGTGCGTTCTGTTGCTATGGAGACCTGTTGCTGGGAGATGGAGATTACAATAGTTGCCAAGTGCTGGGGCCCTGGTGGTTAAAGCCCAGGGTGATATCCTTCCAGCCTGACCGCCTAGAGCCATGGCAATGGATCCTCGCTCTCCAGATTTGAGCTGCAAGCCTCCTCTGCTCCCACAATTCTTATCCAGGTACAACATGGGCCATCAGCTGATGATAGGTGACAACTCAGTGGGCAACTCGGAGATCCTACAGATCGGCACAGCTCTGCTTACTGTGTCTGTGGCACCTGTACCGGTTGCCATACACTGCGCATGTGCGAGGAACCCCAGGAAGCTACCCATGACCGGAGTTCAGCAACTCTCCTCACAGCTAGGAACAGGAAGACTCCATCCTGGCCAGTGTCCTCTGCAGGCTCTGCCCACGATGGAGGAGACAGGAGATATGCTTGTGCTGCTTTTACAGAATAGCTCTATTACCTTCCATCCCCTAGAAACAGGGCTCGGCACATCAACTACAACTAGAATTTCTCAACACAGGAGCAAATGGGGGCACCTTAAGAGGGAAAACCGTGATGGAGGGGTGAGACAATGTGAGAGATAAACAATGCCTAGCTAGTTTTGAAAACCAGAGGGAACCATATTACTCCTACAACCTACTGACAAATTATACATAGCAGATCAAGAAATATATGTCTCAGTAAGGTTTATTTGAGAAAAATTGGTCTTTGCCCAAGAGTTATCTACATGGCACACAGTAATGAAAAGTATCAGACTGGTGGAACTAACCTTCTTGGATGTTTAACAAACATACTCT
>NW_008343833.1:3085-3318 GCF_000622305.1 Nannospalax galili | reverse complement strand
CCTTAATAATTAGTAGATGTGAAAAACATTACCATTGAAATCTACCTATGACTTTATATCCATGCTCAGACGCCAAGGAGCTCAGAAAGTAACCGCCTGTGATGAGTAATAATCAGATATATAGAGATTAGAAACACATATGCAAACATCTTAGTGCCAATTGCATTAAAAATGAATTTTTCTGTATGAAACTGTGTATTTTAATAATGAAATGGAGATCTTTTTTAAAGATT
>NW_008343833.1:0-2954 GCF_000622305.1 Nannospalax galili | reverse complement strand
CTAGCTCTCTATTCATTGAAAACAATAGAAAGGTGGATTCATATAAACATTAAATAAGAGATATTTATCTTTCAAGTGACTACACATCACACTATCAGTCCTTCTTGAGGAGTTATCATAAAAAAAAATTTACAGCCAATTTTGAAAGAGATGCATCTTAGCTCTGGAAATTGTTATTGAATATGTCAATGCTGTTGCAATGAAATGCCTCTTCTAATTTATGGTTATTAAATAAATAATTTTTAAAAATTGAATGAATACAGAGGTTTGTGTTTCTGAGTCCACCTGGCAGATGGACAGTGTGCCCCAGGGAAAGATTGGCTTCTATCTACACATTTTCCAGTTCCCAGGGTACAGGAAAGATGAGGCACACATTACCCTGCAGAGCTCATTTCCTTTTAGAAAAGGTTAAGAGATTCCCAGGAAAGGAGAAAAACAAAGCCCTTTCAACTGCGTTGATACTCTCTTTATATTAAGTTTAAAACAATGATTTCTTATTACGAATATAATTTATTATACAAAATTTAGAAAATTCAGATAAGTAAAATAGAAAACAATACTTATATTATAAATGGATAATGTGGTAAATTTTTTCTATTGGCTATTTATTGAAATCCCTGAATTTTTTTTAAAGGTGCAGGGACCCAAACCCAGGGCTTCACACACAGCAGACATGTATCTGATGCACATCCCAGGCCTCTCTGAAGACCCTTAATTGGGTTCTCTTGGAGACCAGGAGAGGTTCTACGGTTATTAGAGTTTATCAAGTAAACATTACAATAGCTGAACAGGTTTCTGAAGCAATGGAGGGAGATTCCACGGGGACTGTTTTATCCCAACAGCCTGCTGCTTCGATGACTTTTCCACCAGCATGTGGAACTGCCTAAGATACAGCTTAACCAGGTCTCTCTGGCTCTCGCAGTCTGAGCCACAGCATACAGGTTATGGCTACCTGATTTCTGCACAGGCTTGTATAATTTTATTTATAATTAATGTTACCCATAGGTAAGAAATGGAGCAGAGCTGGTTCACTCCCATTTACTATGAGAATACCCATCTTCATTTCCATCCCTGTACAAAGCTTTACTAAAAAGTGATTGATGAGGTAGTCTTGTTAAAGAAGCATTTTACTGCAAATTCCCCTTAATATGTGTCTATCTGTGTCTAAATATAGGAGGAATTATCTTTCCATGACACAGTTATAGGAGTAAACAACCACTCCTCAAGTGTGTTTAAGGTCTGCTTCATAGGATGGAGCCCATATCTGACACTGATGTCAGACTTAGGACTCTGAGGCTAGACAGATCACAGGACATGGGGGAGAGCATAATACTAGTTTTCTCCTAAATAGTTAGCATAGTTATCATATTGAACTGAATCCTAATGACTTATTTTTATATCCATAGATTAATGCATCTCTCCACACTCACAGAGATGTTTCCTTATGTAACAGATGGTGATTAACACAGAGACCCACAACTGGCCAACGTGCAGAGAACAAGAGGCTGCAGGGCGCTTTATGCCTCAGTAGGACACCTGTATCCAACCTGCCTCCCAAGGCTCAGGGATCTTTGTGGGAGAGTGAGTTGGAAAGACTGTAGAGCCAGAGGTGGTGGATGACCACGAGGAAACAGAGTTTTCCAGGCAGCTCGTCGGTTACACATATGAATTCAATGCAATGGGGACAGCATGCACAAGTCCCATGCAAGCTCAAGCCAGACAAAATCCCAGCACAGGCATGGGGAAGTGGGTAAGAAACCCCACCCCAACCTAAGGAACTTATGGTAACCAGTGGCTGCTAGAAGGGGCAGAGACAGTCTCTGTCAAGGATGGGCCTCTTGACAGATTGACCAGAGGGTCCTTTGTATGAACCCACATAAATTAGACCTTATAGGCCTTGTTATATGCATAATAGAGTACATTAAACTGAGTGGGGAGAGATGTAGATGGGGAGGAGTTCTAGATACTATCAAATTGTATGAAAATAGCAAAAATTCAATGAGAAAAAAAATAAAAGCTTTTTTTCTAAAAGAGAAAAATAAAGTTTCCATTCCTTTAAAAGATCAGGGGTGGGAGCCACATGTTGCCTGAGGGTTCAGAGTACCATGTATCTACTTTACCAATGAGAGCAGATACAGAACCAGTTGAGTCTGCATGTCCATCCATGTTTAAGACTTAAGGAGGTGTCCACAAAGCACATGACATCAGTCAGTTCATGACTCTGATGGGCCAACACTAAGCATGTCTAAAAGTGGTCATGAGATGCATAAAATGCTTTTATTTTGTCAACAAAAATTATATTACTAAATAACCCTAAGATGTGCTTCCTTTAATATATATTACATATAGCATAGTAACATACACTATATGTCAATTTTGACTTTTAAATGTACGTTACACCAGAAATTCTCAAAGATGGTAACCTTTGCCTCCAAGGGGTTACACATGAGCATCTGTAATCAGCTTGGATTACTCTGACAAGAAGGGGTGTGTGGCATTAAGTAACAAAGTTCAGTGATACCAACTGTCCCGCAGAGCACAAGAAACCTCCCAGGGCAAACACTCTGGCCCACAATGTCAGTGACGCCATGTTACAGGATCCCACTCTGGGCAGAGCTGAATGCTTGCTATTTATTATAGCTATGGTGCACATGATGCTGCAGTGCAGATTTACAAGGAGCAGCACTAAGCAGAAAACTGCCTCCCTAGCTTCCTTGGGGATGACGCCGTACTGTTCACAGCAGTTAACACCTCTCTGGGTTTGGAACTGCTCGCTGGTTCACCTCCTATTTTTAATTTTTTTAAAAAAAATCATATTACTCCTACAACCTACTGACAAATTCCACATAGCAGATCAAGAAATATATGTCTAGGTAAGGTTCATATGAGACAACTGGTCTTTGCCTAAGATTTATCTACATGACACCCAGTAATTAAAAGTACCAGACTGGTGG
>NW_008343832.1:0-937 GCF_000622305.1 Nannospalax galili | reverse complement strand
AAAAAAAGATATGTTATGTGGTTTGCCTGATAAAGCAATAGCTCCTGAAAGAACTTAGGCAACAAAAATGGTACAGCTGGCAGGGTGGCATTAATGACAAACCGTGGAATTTTGGAAAATGCTAGAGCACTGATGGTGGCGTTGATGTGGTTTTTACAATGGGTTACTAAAAAGAGGCCAGCCATGCAGAAGTGTGGGCCACAGCTACATTGTCAGTGTGGGGATGTGGTGCGGGTATGAAAAGATTTGTTAAAGGTTTCCCAAAGGATAGAAAAACTTTCACCTGCTCTGGACTCAAATGAAGCACACACACACACAGAGCGAGAGAGCGAGAGAGTGAGAGTGAGAGCAAGTGAGAGAGAGAGAGAGAGAGAGAGAGAGAGAGAGAGAGAGAGAGAGCCAGAGAGCATGGCTACTTTGTATAATAGATGTGCTCCAGGCAGGGAAAGCTGAAAAGGTTGCACTGGCAGACCCAGTTGCAGAGCTGGAGAGAGAAAACTGGGGGATACTTTGCCTTGTGTAAGGTCTAAGGACTCAGAGTAAAAGACAGATAACATTAAAAGGGGAAAAAAGCTAGCCGTGCTGTAGCTAGGAAATATTCCATGCTAGAACTGTTCAAACTAGGAAAAATTACAACCAAGCAGGCAGAGAGCCCCTGGCCATGTGGCTTGTGAGAGTATGGGACATGGGAGAAAATGATATCAGTCTAAGTCCTTCAGAAGCTTCACAGCAGAGTTATATAACCACCCATCCGTCCTTGTGATATAGGCTGTTTGACCTAGGCCAATGCAAGGGGGGAGCAGTCCTTAATGGGGTTGAAGGCATTAAAAATGCATGGCTGCCATTAACATGATTAGCAGGGGCTGGAGGACTATGAAGAAGGGGAAGGCATTACTGAGAGAACTAGGTATGAGAAAAGCAATATAAAATGTCCAGT
>NW_008343831.1:0-2276 GCF_000622305.1 Nannospalax galili | reverse complement strand
GATTGTGCTGCGCAATAAAGTTGGTAGAAGCTTGAACCCTGCCTTGGCGTCCGTTTTGTCCTTGCCTCAACTCTGCTGGTCGGAGTCGCGGTTAGCGGCATTTAATTATAGAAAAAAACTATACGACAGTCTACTTCTTTCAGATTTCCATTTATCCTGCCTGTTCGGTATGGTTTATGAGACTTGGAAGGAGTACTACCAATCCCTGATGATTTTCTGCCATCCATCGCTGAGTATCAGGTCACTATGACACAGTAACAGTCACTTGTTCTAAAGATCTTGGCATGTTATGAATCCCCAAAGTACACTACTCAATGGAAAAAGATTACATTTTATGAAAATAAGTGAAAATGTATAGATGGCAACTTGAGAAGTATGCCACTTTAGTTTAACAAAACAATAGCAAATGCTTTCCCACAAGGGACTTATGAGTCACTAGAGTGCCCTGAATAACTAACCAGAAGCTACACCTCCATGGCCTTCCCTCTCCCCAGTGATTGCTTACTGTTACATAACCTCAAGGAGGAATGTCCTGAGTCTTACTCCTTGTGAAACTCTTGAGACTTCCTTGTGAGACTTCTTGACCCTTGAAGATTGGATATTTCCATTTGGAGGCAGCGACTATCTTGAAAATACATTTTGAACTTATTACTACACAGTGCTGTTTAAGGGTTAGTGAGCTTTCATTTTCTGTGGATATGGAGTTATTCCATTAACATTTGCTGGGTCCACAGAAGGTTCTAAGGCTAGTGGTGGTGAGATTGTAATGAGAAAAGGAAGTGTGCTGCTGCAGTGGTGAATGGTAGAGGCATCCTGAAGGTGTGGAAGCAAGAAGGGACATCCACAGACTTTGGGGTGAGACTAAGCACAACCCCGCTGACAGAGACTCTGGGTGCGAGTGTAATGACACTGTGTCTTTGTAAATACTCTCTCCCTGTCATATGAGCCATGTAAAACCCAAGATAAAAATGTGTTATGTCAATTTGTCGACCCGCATCTGGAGCAGAAGGCCCTGATAGAGTGAGTGTGGGACCAACAGAGAGCAGGAAGGAGAAAATTTAGTGGGGAAGCTCCACTTTCTGCTCCAGTCATCCACTGCCACCTTGCCTTCCCACCACGATGGACTCCGATCCCTCTGGAACTGTAAACTCAAATAAATCTTCCTTTTGTAAGTTCCCTTGGTGATGGTGTTTCCTCACAGTAAAAGAAGAGCAACTAATACAATAGGTATAGTTATACAGAATTTCTCTATGACCTTGGAAATGCTTTCTCTCCATAGGTAATCATATTGCACTTTACACTGTTGTAGAATTCAAGTAGTCATTTCCTAATTGTTGAAGAACTCCTTCCCTTTGGGAGGTGTAAAGTACATTTACCTCCTCCTCCCTTGGTCTCCAAAACAAATACAGTCCCCCTTCCTTAGTCTTCCCCAGCCTATGTACTCTATCCCTTCTCCAGGTCATTTGCAATTAGGGTCAAATTGCCCACCCTGGGTTGAGAGGTGTGAGTGGATACTCAGATGAGGGTCTTGTCATTCTCCCTTCCTCTCCTTGTATTCAAGAATCAACAGTCAGAAAACCCAGTTGTGACGATCTTTGGCATGTAGGTGCAGCTGGGCTTAGAAGGTGGAATCTATCTCACATGTTAGAGACAGTTCAGTTCAGTATGGTTGTTTACTGAGCGTTTATTAGGTGAGAGACATTGTGTTGATATCTCAACAACCAAATCATCATCTGATCTCAAAGCATAACCATGTGCTATGAACTACTGCATTTTCTTGTCTAGAATTAATTTGGTACTTACACCAAAATATAGTAGGTACAATGAAGAACATTTGGCCCAAAGAGGCCATATTTTTCCAACCAGATTGTAGAATGGTAGTTCTCAGAAAATAAAGCATTGAAACACAATCTTAAAACCTGAGCAGCTAAAGCAAGATTAGATCAACAGAGGTATAAGAAGCTGCACTAGAATTGGCACATAGTAATGAAAAAGCAGCTGTGTAGGAATGACATTCATGAGACATTAAGAACAGAGTGAAAGAGGATACAGTAAGGGAGGGTGCAGAGGACTACAGTCTCACAATGTTATGTACATGTATGTGAGTATCAAAATGAGAGCCATTCCATATTATTAATATTCACTAATAAAAAGATATAAAAAGCACAAGTTGGTTTAGGAGGAGAAGTGGTAACAGGTGATGTGCAGTGCAAATAATTTTAAAACACCATGAATTCCATGTGAACAAAGGAGGTCCTGAAAGACTTCATGCAAGA
>NW_008343830.1:0-787 GCF_000622305.1 Nannospalax galili | reverse complement strand
GAACACTTCCAGATCATCTTATGAGGCCAGTATAATCCCAATGTCAAATCCTGACAAGTAGAAAAAAATTAAACAGCATATAGCCCTTGTGAACTTGAATGGGGAAACCTTTAACCAACTATAATGGACTGCTGTTTTGCTAATAACAATGACTGACAGGATAAAAAGACCCCAAGAAAAGTAGCCAGTTTCTTGGCTAAAAGTCAAAATGTCCTTGGGCCTCTTAGCAACATACTCTGTTCCAAAGGCCAAAAACGTCAAAAGTATTTGGGAAAAAAAAAAAACCACTATGAAGTGTAAAGGCACAGATTAGCCTAAAAAAAAAGATATTTGGTTATTAATACCACACTCTCACCAATGTGACTGTCATCAAGAATATTTCACCCAAACACAGCAGACACACATTGTTATAAGCAGCCCATAGGCTTTCTCTATGGTAACCACATTGTAGGACACAAAGCAAGTCTTAACAAATATAAGAAAATTAAATGCTGCTATGCGTGTTAAAAAATTTATATAGATATAGATATAGATATAGATATAGATATAGATATAATGCCTGGCCCAGCAAGATGGCCCTGAAGGTAAACACACCTGCTGCCAAGCATGACAACCTGAGCTGGTCCCCCCAAGCACTACATGGTGGAAGTTAAGAACTAACTCTTACAAGTTGTCCTTGGACCTCCATACACATACAGTGGCACACACATGGGTGCACACACACACACACAATCAATAAATGTAATTCATTTTGATGCTTGCTCCATTTCACACAATTTCTTCGCTG
>NW_008343829.1:0-443 GCF_000622305.1 Nannospalax galili | reverse complement strand
CCGGAGCCACTGGCTACCCGGGAACTGACAGCAGCCGGAGCCAATGAGGCCGTGAGGCCGGGCGGGCCGAGCACAGCTTCGAGTGGCCACCGCCGGGAGGATCGACAGGGGCAGGGTCGGGGGCGGCGGCACTCACCCTCGGCGATGGCGCCCATAACTGCCTCCCCTACAGGCCGGCATGGGGCCTTAGCTCCCCTTCCTTCCGGAGTGGAAGAGAGAGAGAGAGAGTTTGGAGCCACCAATCACCCTCAGCAAGCCGGAACTTCCGGAACGCGGCATTGTGGGTACTCGCGCATGTGCACTGTGCAGCACCAGACGTGACTGTATATTCAGGTCCTAGACAGTGGGTGTCCGGTGGTGGTCTATGGTGCTGAATGTTCTGGATGGTTTCGTTTCTTAAGGAAGTTACTTCAGAGGCTGGCCAAGAGAGCACTATTAGGGTT
>NW_008343828.1:0-621 GCF_000622305.1 Nannospalax galili | reverse complement strand
CTTATCACTGACCAAAATCCTCAGGTAGAATGATCTGATCCTTATTTAATCAGGAAAGATGATGCCGTTTATATGCTATTGGGACTGATGGAGGGGGAAAATAAATAAGGCACAGAGGATCTTTCCTGGATCCTGGATCCAAACATCCCTGTTGCCTTTAGTGCTTGGCTGAGTCTGAGAAACGCTCTAAGGATACTGAAGAACCAGGAGCAGCAGGTGGAGCTCACACTTCTGCTCTGCTCAGAGCGCCCCAAGCTCACACTTCTGCTCTGCTCAGAGCGCCCCAACCTCACACTTCTGCTCTGCTGGTTTATGTCATGGCTTGTGTCACTGTGGGAGGATATTTTCTGTACTGTTGACAGTAGTAAGTAGCAATGTCTTCAGACTCCAGGCTGCCGATGGTGAGAGTGTAGTCTGTTCCAGATCCACTGCCACTGAACCTCGACGGGACCCCAGTTTGCAAACTGGATGCACCATAGATCAGGAGCTTCAGAGCTTTCCCCTGTTTCTGTTGATACCAGGCTATACCAGAGTAAATGTCCTCACTTGCCTGGCAAGTGATGGTGACTTGGCCTCCAAGAGATGCTGACTGTGTGGATGGAGACTGGGTCATTTGGATGT
>NW_008343827.1:0-436 GCF_000622305.1 Nannospalax galili | reverse complement strand
GAATCTAATTTGAAGGAAGCCTATCCATTCTCAAAAGCTTTCTACTGGTTTCCTCTTAAAAGTAACATAATTACTGAATAACCCAGGCACAGTTTCCTCCTGGTAGCAAGCTTTGGTTACCCTGTGCCACATTGCTATTTTAATATTTGAATTCATAATGGGAATAAATGGTCCCTTTTGCCCATATAGAAGCCTAAGTCCTTTATGCTCATTGTATTAATTAAAAGCCAGGCCCATATATTAATATTCCTCTTCAACCATTCCTTATAAAGAATAATCCACATCATTGGTGATCCACATGTGTTTGTTTTTGTTGTTATCACTGTTTTCTGATTGATTAGACTGGAGATCACGGGCTAAAGACACTGCAAATTTAATTGATCAGCATTACCTGGAATACAATGTACTTCCTAAATTTCACTACAAAAAAGTCTTC
>NW_008343826.1:0-378 GCF_000622305.1 Nannospalax galili | reverse complement strand
ATGGAGACATGGCTCAGTAGTTAAGAGCACTGGCTAATCTTGCAGAAGACCAAGGTACAGTCCCCAGAACCCGCACTGTTGCTACCAACCATGTGTAACTCCAGTTGAAGGGGATCTGAGGCCCGTTATTGACTTTCTATGGCATTGCATGACATGGGTGTACCCACTTTCATGCAGGCAATAAGCTTATACACATGAGAATGCCCCCAACAGGCTCCAAGTATTTGCACTTTTTGTTTGCAGTTGGTGGTAATGCTTTGGGGAATCTTAGAAGGTTTGGTCTTGTTTGAAGACGCATGTCACTTGTGCCAGCCTTAAGAGTTTTTTAAAAAATATTTTATTTACTATATTTTATTATTTTTATTTTATGTGTATAAG
>NW_008343825.1:0-376 GCF_000622305.1 Nannospalax galili | reverse complement strand
GGCTATTGGTTGGTCAAGTTAAATCTCAGTATTAGCTTTATATTTATCTTATGTTTTATTTTATTTCTGAGGGGAGACAGGCCCTAAGATAAGGGTGGCACAGAAATCCTGAACATACAGATCGTGCTAAGAATGTCCATGTGCTGTCTAACTGCCATACCACTCTAAAGATGGGATTTTGTTCTAGAGATCACTCCTAAATATGCCCAGACAAATAACACCCTCAAGCTCTGTCCAAACTGAAACCTTAGAAAATATCAACACTCACTATTTAATGAAAAACAGATCTGTTAAAAATTCTCTGCACTTACCTACCTGCAGGACCTACCTACCTGCAGGCAATACACACATACACATTAAAATTAATTAATTAATT
>NW_008343824.1:0-1227 GCF_000622305.1 Nannospalax galili | reverse complement strand
CAGCCTTAGCCTACCAAAGCCAGATCTGCCCTGGGGCCTTTGGAGGGGCCTAATGAAATCCCAGGTAGGGGGATGGGTATGGCACACTTAGGGGAAGCTCACCACCATGTGGAGGAAGGATCAGGGGCTCTCAGGCAGACCCCTGCATTCTCAGGCCCCCTCCCAGAGGGAGGCCAGGGGGAGGCCAGAAGTTGGCACTCTCTGGCAGTCTGCTGAGGTTAGAGCCCTTACACTGATGGAGGTTGGAGCACGCCCTCCATATTATTTTATTTTTGCTTCCACATGTGAGGTGATGCTTTTTTCTTCCAGCTTTTAGTATTTTTCATTGCTTTGTGCCTTTTAAATCTTGACTATAATATATATTGGTAAAGTTCTTCTATGGTCATGTCTACTTGGGGTTCTAAATGCTTTCTGTGTTTGAATGTCTACGTCCTTCTCTAGGTTTGGGAAATCTTCAAGCTATAACATTCAGTATTCTGTCTAGACCATTTTATCTCAGCTCCTTCTTCTTTCCCATAGATTCTTAAGTTTGATGTCTTGAAGATATCCCTGACTTGAAAGTCTTTGTCATGCTGTTTTATTCTCTTTATTTATGTCTGCATATATTAAGTTTCTCAACTTTGTCCTTCAGCTCTAAATTCCTTCTTCTGTGTCTTATCTGATGATATTTTCTGATGTGCTTTTAAAATTTGATTGATTGTTTCTTTCATTTCTAGAATTTCTGTTTGGTTCTTTTTTAGCATCTCAATTTCCTTGATGAATTTTTCTCCATGTTTTTACACTTTTCCTCCAAGTTACCAGTCCTTTCATCTACTTCAATAATTTTCTTGTGTAAGTCTTGAATTGATTTTGCAACTTTCTTGTCTAGGTCTTGAATTAAAATCCTTTTCTCTTTACCTATGTCTTTTATTTGGTCATTGATCCTTTTTATCATTTTTAATATCCTTATTTAGTTTTTGTACATTTCATATAATACATCTTAAGCAAATTTAGGCTCCCTTCCCCCTCCCTCCCCCCACAGTCCCACTCCCCACTAGATTTCAGGAATTCTATCATATATGTTAAGTCCTATTTGGTCAAGCATTTCTTTTCTTTTCTTTCTTTCTTTTTTTTTTAATTCAGTAACCACATGATTAGAAGATGCATTTCATTACTGCTTTAACATATTCAGTAACAATATCCAGAGCATGGATACATCTCTTTCAAAAGTGGCTGTAAATTTTTAGG
>NW_008343823.1:0-627 GCF_000622305.1 Nannospalax galili | reverse complement strand
CATAATCTGGAGAAAGTACATTTCTAACACAGTTACACAGACAATAAGAACTAGGCTAAAAAGACTTCTGCACAAATCATCATAATCGTATAGTTCTGTGCATTTGCATACTGGTTATGATTTGTTCTTTTGCAGTGTTTAGAGATGAAGAAACAGGGACGCTGAGAAGTTACATGACCTTTATAACAAGGTCACACTAGTCCTTAAAAAGCATCCTTGTTAACCCAGGTGCCTGCTTTCCTGGCTGCATCCTTTTCTCCTTCCTCCTCCTCTCTCCACCTTCCAACTCCCTTCATCCCCTTTTTTCTTCCCCTGCAAGATACCTGCAGTTCATCATAAGGAAACAGGTGTAGGAACTGAATGCACTCACTCCATGATGGCTCTTTCTCTACACAGCCCTTTCACCTCTGCAGGCATCTGCTCTGTCCTCCTTCCCTGGAACTGGCCTTCTCTGCTTTCTCATCGTTTCTACTTCCTTGCTCTGCATCTTCCCTGAGGCCTCTCTCAATGTAACTGGTCACCTTGGGCTCTTGCAGGATATTCTATTGCTGCGCAGCCTCTCCAGCTCGACTGTTACCAATGCAACACAGGCAGGCTGAGATGGGACACAGGTCCTGCCCTTGCGAC
>NW_008343822.1:0-337 GCF_000622305.1 Nannospalax galili | reverse complement strand
ATTAGCTTCCAAATCTTCTTCCTGTCTTTCTTCAAGTATGTATGGTTCTTTCCCAAGAAAGCTGCCCAGTAAAAAGAATGCAACATGAATTAGATACTAACCTCATCTCTGATATACTCTTGTTGTTTTATTTTATTTATTGTTTTTAGTTTATGTGTATGAGTGTATTGCTTGCATGTGTGCAAGTGTACCTGTGTCATTCAATGCCCATGGAGGACAGAAGAGGGTGTCAGATGCCCTGTAACTGGAGTTAAGGACGGTTGTCAGTGGCCATGTGGGTGCTGGATATCAAACCGGGTTCTCTGCAAGAGCAGCCAGTGCTCTTAACTGCTGAGCC
>NW_008343821.1:0-471 GCF_000622305.1 Nannospalax galili | reverse complement strand
TATGAAAATCAAAAATCTTCAGTAAAAAATTTAAAAAGAAAAGAATGTAAGAGGTACTGTTAGGAAAAGTTTGAACAAATTGCTGTGATTATTAACTATATAAAGGAATTTTTATCATGAATTCTAATCCCTTTTAGAACATGGAGTATGGATATAAAAGTAAATACATTATTTATGAAATAAAACAAAAATTTTGGAGCCAGGTATGGTGGCCACACCTTTAATCCCAGCTCTTGGGAGACAGAGGCAGGCACATCACTGTGAGATCAAGGTCAGCCAAGGATGGTCTACATAGCAATGCCAGGCCAAGTGAGGCTATATATTGAGATCCTGTTTTGAAAAAAAAAAACAAAATTATCCTTATTAAAATGGTAGTTATGTCTGTATATGTACAGGCATATGTCATATAGCTTCATGACCGTCCTGTGGTGATGGATAGAAAAGGAGAGAGATAACAGTTTGACCAGAAAA
>NW_008343820.1:0-585 GCF_000622305.1 Nannospalax galili | reverse complement strand
GCCTCCTGCTTTATCCTTTTTGCTAATGAAAGTTTTAGATATCCAGAGCTCTTTTGTGGTACCATGTAAGTTTTATATTTTTTTTCTTCATCCTGTGAAGACTGCCCCTGGTATTTTGATACAGAGTGCATTGAATTTGTGAGCTGCTTGAGCAGTATGGACATTAGCAATATTGTCTCCAATCCATTAGCACAGGAGGCTATTTTACATTTTGTGTCTCCTTCATTTTCTTTATCAGTATTTTATAGTTTTCCTTGAAAAGACTTTCCACCTCTTTTGCTAAGTTTATTTATTTAGGCTATTGTAAATAAAATTACTGTCCTGATTTCTATTTCAGATAATGTACTCTGGGAATACAGTAATGCTACTGATTTTTATATGTTGGTCTTCTATCCTGCAACTTTACTGAATTCATTTGTTCTATAGATTTTAGTGAAGTTTAGGGGTTTTCTATATGAAAGACCATGCCATCTGCAAATGGTGAGTTGATATCTTTTCCAAATTGAATGTTGTTTGTTTCTTTCTCTTGATTGATTGTTCTGGCTTGGACTTCAAGAACTGTGCAGAATAAAAGTGATGAAGGTG
>NW_008343819.1:0-323 GCF_000622305.1 Nannospalax galili | reverse complement strand
ATAGGAAAGCTAAGTAAGCCACAGTAGCCAGGCAAAGAAGTAAATGAATGTGAATATATAACCAAAATAAGCCAGCGGTGGTGGCATACGCCTGTACTCCCAGCACCTGGGAGGTAGAGACAGGCAGATCTCTGTGAGTTCAAGGCCAGCCTGGTCCACATAGTGAGTTCCAGGACAGCTGGGGCTACAGGGAGACCCTGCTTCAAAAAGACAAAAAAAAAAAAGGTATAACCAAATAATGGGAAACAAATGTCAACAGTTCATCTACATGTTTTAATATTGAGTCCATATCATGATGCTTTCAATTGTCCAGTCAAAATAAA
>NW_008343818.1:2324-5526 GCF_000622305.1 Nannospalax galili | reverse complement strand
TTGCCTGCATGTAGGTAAGTGCATCCATGTTGTGCAATGCCCATGGAGGTCGGAAGAGGCTGTCAGATCCCCTCGGATTGGAGTTATGGACAGTTGTTAGCTGCCACATGTGTGCTGGGATTTGAACCTGGGTCTTCTGCAAGAACAACCAATGTTTTTAAACACCAAGCCATCTCTCCAGCCCCCCATCTACTCTTTTTAGTTTTTGCTTGTTTTTGCTTTTCTGAGGCCTTTGGGTGAATCATTAAGCTATTAATATTAAATGTCTATAATCTTCTGATGTAGAAACTTAATGATATAAACTTTCCTCTAAGGGTTGACTTTTTGTGTCCATTAGATTTTGTTATCTTCTGTTTCACTTTCATAGCATTCTAGAAATTTTAAAATTTCCTTATTGATTTCTTCCATGACCCACATTTCATTCAGTAGTGTGTAGTTTTGTTTCTATAGTTTTATGGACTTTCTACTGTTTCTATTTTTGTTGTTGTACAGCTTTATTCCTTTGTGGACAGATAGAATATGGGGTGTTTTTTAAATTTTCCTATATTTGTTGAGACTTGTTTTGTGTCCTAATATGTGATCAATTTTGGAGAAGGTACCATGGAATTCTGAGATGAAATTTCATTCTTTAGTGTTCAGGTGCAGTTTCTGTAGATGTCTATTAGATCCTTTTGGCTTTTGATGCAATTTAATTCCAGAGTCTTTCTGTTTAGTTTATGTTTGAATAATCTGTCTATTGGTGATAGAGGATTTTGAAATCACCCACTATCACCGTGCTGGGGGTCAATCCATGGTTTTAGATCTCACAGTTTTTCTGTTGTAAGTTGGGTGCCCCTGTGTTTGGTGAATAAATGCTTTAGAATTGAAATATCCTCTTGGTGGATTTTTCCTTCTAATTAGTATGAAGTGTCTTTCCTTATCTGTTCATATTAGTGTTGGTTTGCATACTATTTTTTCAGATATTAGAATGGCTATACCTGTTTGTTTCTTGGTTCCATTTGCTTAGAATACCTTAATTCATCCTTTTACCCTTAGACGGTATTATCTTTGTTGATAAGGTATATTTCTTAGAGACAGCAATAAGATCCCATTTTCTAATCCAAACTATTAGTCTGTCTCTTTATTAGAGAATTAAGACCAGTAATACTTAGAGTTATTGTTGAACTATCTGTACTATTTCCTGCTATGTTGTTGTTGTTGTACTGTTTTCTTAGACTTCTTTTGATCAGCTCTTCTGGAATTGTATACTTATTCCCTGCAATTTCTTGGATGGGCTTAATATTTTCTTCAGAACAATGTATTCCTTCCAGTGTTCTCTATAGAACTGGTGTAGTGATCATAAATTTCTTAAATTTTCTTTTATCATGGAAATGCCTTTGGTCTGGTGCCTTTGGTCTTTAAGAACTTGTAGAACATCTGTTTCTCCTGCCCTGGCTTTCAAATTCTCCTCTGAAAAGTGAAGTGTTATTTGGATTGGTCTGTCTTTATATGCGATTTGGTCTTTCTTTCTTGCAGCTTTCAACATCGTCTGTACATTTTGTGATTTGAGTATTATGTGATGTTTGGAGTTTGTTTTTCTGGTTCTGTCAAATGACTTGATGCTATTGCACCATGACAGACATCTCTTTCCATAAATTTGGGAAGATTTCTCCTACGATTTGGTTGAAAATAATTATTTGTGAATTTGACTTGGGTTTCTTCTTCTTCTATACTGTTGCCGGAGTTCTGTCGGGGTCTCTTGTGCTATCAGACAAACCATATAACGTATCTTTATATGAATTTTTCACTTTTATATCTTGGGTAGGGAGGAGGTAAATGGAGGAACTTACAAAGAAACAAGCACCCAGCACCCAGCTCTGTGCAGCTCGGCCCACCATTCCAGATTGCTTCTGCACCCACCTACAGTTTCCCTTAACTTTTGCCCATTCATCTTGGGCCTGGATTCTCACCCCAGGTCAGTAAATGCCCCCTCTCCCATCCACGTGCGTGAGACACCGGAGTCATCTTTCTCTCCATGCCCACTGCCAAGCATTCCTGGCGGCTTGCAGCTTCTGTCCCAAAATGGCATCCAGAAGCCCCTCCCTCCATGGCTGACTCTCCACAGTCAATTCTCTGCAGGAAGGTTCTCGGAGGAACCAGGTGCCTGGGACACATATACCTATGATTCATAGATCTAGTCTTTTTACCTTCTACAGAGTTTCTCTATGTTCCATTCTTAGGGGTTTTTCAGAATTAACATTTTCTTTGACTGAGTCATTCAACTCCTCTATCTTGTCTTCAAGGCTCCATATTCTCTCTTCCATTCTATGAGTGTGGCTTTCCACTGAGCTTTTATTTTACTCACTGAATTTCTCATTTCAAGTTTTATTTCATTTTGGCTTTCCTTCATAAATTCTATTTCCTTCTTAAATTCAATTACCATATATTAGATTGCTTTCTTTGTTTTATTCTACTCTTTGTTTTATCATGGTCTTCATTACAGAATTTACGATGTCTTCTGAGTTCCTTAAACATATTCCTGTTTTGAAAATGTTGTCTTGTGCATCAACTAAGTTGTTCTTCTTGGGGAAAACTGATGGGTGTACTAATCTCTGGATGAGAGGTCTTGTCTTCCTTATTCACGTTTGTGCTGGATAGCATTAGTTGTCAATTTGGCACACCTACTTAGAGGGAACCTCGGCTGAGGAATTGTCTTCTTTGGATTGGTGTATGGCCATGTTTTTGAGGCATTTTCTTGATTGTTGAGTGATGTGGGAGGGCCCAGCCCTCTGTGGTCAAGGTGTACTAATCTCTGGATGAGAGGTCTTGTCTTCCTTATTCACGTTTGTGCTGGATAGCATTAGTTGTCAATTTGGCACACCTACTTAGAGGGAACCTCGGCTGAGGAATTGTCTTCTTTGGATTGGTGTATGGCCATGTTTTTGAGGCATTTTCTTGATTGTTGAGTGATGTGGGAGGGCCCAGCCCTCTGTGGTCAATACCACCCGTGGGCAAGTGGCCCTGTATTGTATAAGAAAGCAGCCTGAGCACAGGGGAGCAAGTCAGTAAGCAGCTATCCTCCATGGTCTGTGCTCCAGATTTCTGCCCTTTGCTTCCCTTGATGATGAACTGTGCTGTAAGCCAAATAAACCCTTCCTTCTCTTGGTTGGCTTTGGTCAGTCAGGGTTTTTTTTTTTTAATCACAGCAATAGAAAGTAACTAA
>NW_008343818.1:0-1941 GCF_000622305.1 Nannospalax galili | reverse complement strand
TTCTTCAATGATCTATTTGGGTCCTTGTTTGGCAGAGGTTGGGATCACAGTGCAGGTGAGCAATGCTCCCTGAGGTCAGACTCACAGAAGCCATGTGGTACAGTAGGTGGAGGCAGTGGAGGGGCAAGTTGCTGGCTGGTGGGGCTTGGGTGAGACTCTGGGGCACCTACCTGGAGAGTCATGGATTGCCTGGGTGCCAGTGGCAGCAGTAGGCAATTCCTGCTTTTCTTTTTAAAAATAAATTTTTTTATTAATTCCTTGAGAATGTCATGCAATATATTTTGATCATATTCACCCTCTCCTCCTTCTCCTAACTTCCCCCAGGTCCACCCCTACCTCCCCCTCCTTTGACTTCATGTCCTCTTTTAAATTTGTATAACCCATGCAGTACAATTTTTGTTGTATTCCTGGGTTTTTGGCCATCCACTGGAGGAGGGTGGACCCAGCAAGGGACACAACCTTACAGAAAACAGACTCTTCTTCCTCCAGAAGCTGTCAACTGTCAAAGCCTCTCAGTTGGGGATGGGGAAATGCTTTCTATTCATACGTGTTTTGAACTAAATTGATCAGAAAGATTAGAGTTTAATTCAGATTGTATAATTATGACATTAAAAAGACAAAATTTAGAGAAAATTTGAATATTTTGTGGTTTCTGTGTGAGAATAAATGTTTTATGAAAAATACTGTCAAGTTCTCTATTTGCTTCAGTAGTAATAACAGGGGAGTGATTCACTCTCCCCTTTGTTTAGGAAGGCGGAGAAGGACTCTGAGGACCACTGTGCCTAGGCTCACAGTAGTAACTTAGAAGGAAGGGTGGGCGGGGATTGCTAAACCCACTTCACGAAAGAGCAGATCAAGGCTGAGGTAGCTGGAATCAAGGGCTTCTCTATTAACTTTTATATCAGTCCACTCATTCTGTGGCATAAATTTTACAGGCAGGAATTGCAGTCACTTTGGTGTAGTACAGAAATGTACTCTTTGCCCCATGTCATTTTCATTTTGCATTTACCTCCTCATTTATGGCTCCAGAAGCCCTTCTCATGACACCCCATCCACTGACACCATCCTCCTCCTCTCCATAAACCTGATCCCATTCTTCATGTTCCAGGAACATAAACATAAATGCTGCTATTGACATAGGTCAATGATTTCATAATAAACTTTTCTGGTACAAGATTTAATTGTTGAAAATTAATGATTTTGAAAAAATAAAATCTACAGAAAGTTTGAATGGGTTGTAATATGGATTTTTCATTTTTAAACTAAATTTTTGCAAATGTCATACAATATATTCTGATCATGTTTCGACACTTTCCTCTTCTGTACCCCTGTTAATAAACCCGGCATGATTTCATGTACTCTGCTATGTATATTATGGCCTATTATCAACTTTGTGTCCCCAAATGCCCTTCAGTGTGTGTCCATCCACTGGAGCCTGGTTAACCTTTCCAGTATCATACCCTTAAAGAAAACCTACTCTTCCTCTCCCAGCAGCTATGGGTTGCTAATCATTCCTTAGCTAAGGTTGGGGCTTCTTACCAACTTCCCTACTTCTATGCTGGGATTTTTGTCTGGCTTGAGCTTACATGGGTCTTGTGCATACTGTTACCATCACTGTCAGTTCATATAAGTAACTGCCCAGCTCTCTGGAAAACTATTTCCTGTGGTTACCCCCTCTGGCTCTTATAAACTTTCCACCCTCTCTTCTGCGATGATCCCTGAGCCTCAGGTGTCAAAGGATTGAGATGGGTGTCCTATCTAGAGATAAGTTCTCTGTAGTCTCTTATTCTCTGCCTGTTGGGCAGTTGTGGTTCTCTAGGCTAATTACCATCTGTTACATGAGGTAGCTTTTCTGGTGAGAGATGAGAAATGCATTACTCTGTGGATATTATAAGTCATTAGGAGTTAGTTTAATACTCGGTCTATAACAGGGAGACATTG
>NW_008343817.1:0-343 GCF_000622305.1 Nannospalax galili | reverse complement strand
TCTGTTTTGCAAAAGGAAGTAAACATAGCATCTCAATATATTAAAATATTATTGAAGAATAAGTTCTAGGTTAAAAAAAAACATTAGCGATACGAACTGGTACCAAGATTCTCAAAGATTTGAAGATTTTATCTGGCTGTGATGGGGCACTCTGGAAATATCAAAACTTTGGAGGCTGAGGTAAGAGGATTGTGAATTCAAATCCAATCTGAACAATGATCTAGTGAGATCAAACACACACCTGTGTGTATGGGTGTACGTACAAGGGTGTGTGCACGCCTGTGGGAGTCATAGTTTGATGTTAGCTGTCTTTGTTGAATGTTTATATATTGAGGCAGGGTCT
>NW_008343816.1:0-403 GCF_000622305.1 Nannospalax galili | reverse complement strand
AAAGACCTTGGATAGCCAAAACAACTCTGAGCACTAAGAGCAATGCTGGGGCGATTACTATACCAGATTTCAGAGTTATAATCATAAAAACAACACAGTACTGGCAGAAAAATAGACACATAGATCAATGAAACAAAATTGAAGACCCAAATATGAGTAAATGTAATTTCAGCCACCTGATATTTGATGAAGAGGCCAAGAATATTCACTGGAGGAAAGACAGCATGTTCAGCAAATGGTGCTGGCAAAAATGGATCTCCACCTGTAGCAGAATGAAATTAAACTGCTATCTTTCACCCTGCAGAAAAGTCAATTCCAAATCTATCAAAGACCTTAATGTAAAGCCTAAAATTCTGAAACTGTTAGAAGAAAACATTGGGAAAAACCTATAGATATAGGTTTA
>NW_008343815.1:0-989 GCF_000622305.1 Nannospalax galili | reverse complement strand
AATGTATACTGCAGGAAGACAGGCAAAAGCAGAAATCATAGGATGTATTTACATTAACCAGTGCACAATGAGATGCAAACGTTCATTATCTACCACATAATTACTTAGGGAGAGCTTTGAGGGAGCAATTATTGTTTCTCCTGGAACGGCAAAATGCACAAAATTATTATAGACTCTAGTAAATTTTTATTTTTTTGTGAACAAGTTAGCTTGCTTGAGACATTCCAAATATTAATTCACTGTTTGTGTTTCCTACATGAACAGAAAACAGGGCAGGTTTCCTCTAAATGGATTCAGTATGCACACAGGTAACAGGCTCCCTGAACTGCAGGGTATAGCATTTAGACATTTAGTAAGCCACCACAGTTTTGTAACACAGGAAGCCTTCCTTACATCACTAAAGGCTGTGCCTAGAGCTCATATTTAGCAAATCGCTTAAAACAATATTCACATCTTCACGATGTTGTATACTACCAGATCACCATTTATGATAACAACATGATGATTACACCATCACAGTTCTTTAGAAAGATTTATTTTTCAATAAATGTGTGTGCGTGTGTGTGTGTTGTACACATGAGTATAGGTATCTGCAGAGTCCAAAAGAGAGCATCAGCTTCCCTAGAGCTTGTGATTGTTGCAGGCAATCAAACTCAGTCTTCTGCAAGTGAGGTACACTTTGAACTGTTGAACCCCTCTCCAGCTCACGATTCTTAAAATCAACACACTGACCAAGATGCATGTCCTGTTTAATTGCTCAGCTTATCTCTGATTCCCAGCCGTTCTCAGAATGTAAAGTGTCATTCCCTGAGCAGAAGCACCCCAGGAGAACATTCCATCGTGTGCTGCTGACTGAGGTACTCTATGTCCACTAGGGAACTCTTATTCAGGGCTTACCGATGGAATGAACAGGGTGATGGGAGAAAAAACAGCTTAGCTTTAGACTCAGCTGATCACATATATTCACCCTCAGTGCAATGCAGATAAGA
>NW_008343814.1:0-410 GCF_000622305.1 Nannospalax galili | reverse complement strand
GGTTAATCTGGTAATTTTAATTACCATGTGCCATGTAGACAGAGCTTGGGCAAAGACCAAATGATCTCCGATAAACATTGCCTAAACATATATGACATTCTTTGATCTGGTTGTTTGTATAATTTTTTAGTAGATTGTTGGGTTAATATAGTTCCCTCTAGTTTTCTAAAACTAGCTAGGCATTATTTATCTCTCACATTGTCTAACCCTTCCACCATGGTTTCCTGGGGACTTTTTAATAGGCTGGTCAGACCCTGTGCTGGAGATAGTCCCAGTCAGGACAGAGATCTGCCTGCTTCTGCCTCCCAGAGGACAGAGAGAGAAAACAGGAGAAACACATGCAGATTAGGTACATGATAAGCACTTAGTGCATCCATGAGTTCTAAAGCATCGTAGTAGAGAGCAAGCTT
>NW_008343813.1:0-281 GCF_000622305.1 Nannospalax galili | reverse complement strand
CACACTGGGGCACTATGATGGCACACTGAACACTGTGATGTCACATTGAAGTGTTTTGATGATACATGAGAGTATTTTGAATTCCCATTGTAGCATCACATGTGATGTCATTTCGAAGGAACATTGAGGATTGTGATGACTCACTGGTTTATTGTTATGGCATACTGAGGAGTGTGATGTAAAAATGGAGCATTTTTCAGACTTATTGGAGCATTGTGATGTCACATGGTGTATGGTGATCCCACAATGGAGCATTTTGATGAGACATTGGTTCATTGTGA
>NW_008343812.1:0-610 GCF_000622305.1 Nannospalax galili | reverse complement strand
AGGTCAAGGCCCTTCTGGAGGACCCTATGGAACTCTCAGAAGACATAGATGTTCTTGACCAGGTGCCCATAGAGAGGCCATCGCTGGTTAGGCCCATCCCAGCTAGGTGAGAGGTCCATTCTGGAGGTATTTTGGAAGCTCATAACCAGGCCCATAGGCAGGATGGACTACCTGTATCTATAGCTCTGAAGAGTAGCCCACGGATGAGGAAGTATCAAAATCCAATGGGCTGAGGGGAACTGACCTGGGTTCAGAAAAGGCTGCTCAAATTCATGTCTGTTAACTTGTGCATCCAGAATCATCTAGGAAGACATTCAGCCTAGTTTTACATGGCACGATAAACCACAGACTCCAGCAAGAGGCAGATGATGTTCCTGCAGCAACCTATTCCAATCAAGAGATTATCTTGGGGGATCCAGAGATCACAATATCCCTCTTGTGATGACTGAGTTGGAAGCCTAGACCATTGCCATGCCTTCTCTGGTAGTGTGTAAACTAGGGTACACTCACTGCAGGGAGCCAGAGGCAGAAGGCAGCTCCCAAAGTCTTCCTCCTCAAGAGTCTCCATGACTGCCAAGGTTCAGACAAGTACATCTTCTGTGTCATTCTT
>NW_008343811.1:0-299 GCF_000622305.1 Nannospalax galili | reverse complement strand
TGAAGACCCAAACATGAGTACATGCAATTTCATCAACCTAACATTTGACAAGGTGCCAAGAACACTCACTAGAGGAAAGACAGCATATTGAGAAAATGGTGCTAGTAAAACTGGATGTCCACATGGAAAAGAATTAAAGTAGACATTTATCTTTCACCTTGCACAAATGTCAACTCCAAATGGATCAAAGACCTCAGTATGAAGTTTGAAACTCTGAAACTACTAAAGGAAAACATTGGCAGCCAAGGAGCAACAAGCAGGGCCTCATTAAACTAATAGTTTCTGTACAGCAAAAGAAA
>NW_008343810.1:2077-2565 GCF_000622305.1 Nannospalax galili | reverse complement strand
CCCACTATGATCATCAACCAAGACAGTTCCTCACAGTCAGGGCTGGAGGTCGGTCTGATAGAGGCTTGGTTTGTTTTTTTTTTTTGATTGAGGCTTCCCCTTCCCAATTCACTTTAGTTGTGTCAGCTTGACAATGAAATATAACCAGCACAACCCACTCCTTGTGAAATGACAAATACATCACTGTTAAACCACAATCTTTCCTTTCTTGTTTCTTTCCAAGATCGTATGTTAATATCATGATGTAAAATATTACGATAAAAAACCCAAAGTGGCTGTCAACAAATACAAAGGGAACTACATGCTTACATAAAATACAAACACCAAAGGAAAAATTTTCATAGCATTTTGACTTCCTTTTCCTCTTGCACTGAGGATAGAAGAGCAATCTGATATACTCTCCTGCCTCAAACCATAACTTCTAGAAAATCCATATGACCCAGAGTTTTTTTCAGATTCTGTATATCAGCAATGAAATAAACTGATGT
>NW_008343810.1:0-324 GCF_000622305.1 Nannospalax galili | reverse complement strand
ATTTATTTATTTGTTTGTTTGTTTGGTGAAAGATTGAACTCTCAGATGAGGAATTAATGAAGTAGAACCAGTTTTTAAAACTCATTTAAATTGTAATTGTGGTGGCCTCATCAGAAGAGGAAGAGGGATATTTTTTTTCTCTGTTTTGTGGAGAACACAATAAGATCACAACTGTCTTCAAGAAAAGGAAATATTCTCACCAGGAATCAATCACCCAGCACCTTGGTCCTCAGCTTCCAGATTTGTAAGAAATAAATTTCTGATGCTTTAAGGCAACTCATCTGTGATATGTTTTGACAGGCTGTTCTAAATACTGAAAATATG
>NW_008343809.1:0-563 GCF_000622305.1 Nannospalax galili | reverse complement strand
AAAGGCATCTGCTCCAAACAGCCCAGGTCAGGCAGAGAAGTGAGGAGCCCAGAGGATGGTGAGTCAGAGGTGATGGCTCTGGTGAGAAGGCACACTAACCGATGATGTTAGGGAAGGTGTAAGGGGTCATCTTGAGGGCACAGAAATCAGGTGCTACTGTGGGTGTGCATCCTGTGGGTATGGAGCTGGGGCACACCTCCTATGGGTGTGAATTCTTCAGTTCTGCAGCACATGGCAAGCATCTCAAAGGTGTGCATCTGGTGCTGTGCATCGTGGGGTATGCATCCCAGGGCTTGCATCGTGGGATGCTCATCCTGGGGTGTGTATTCTGGTATGCACTTTCTAGGTGTGTTTCCTGGGGTGTTCATCCTGGGGCGCGCATCCTGGGGTGTGCATCCGGGGGTGCACTTTCTGGGTGTGCATCCTGGGTGGCTTCCTGGGGTGTACACCCATCATGTTCCACAGCAGCTCTTGGGTAGGCACCACTGTCAGCCACATTCACAGTGAGGAACGAGGTGCAATGAGGTTGGCAATTTGTCCAGGACCATAGGAGGCACATAGGT
>NW_008343808.1:0-266 GCF_000622305.1 Nannospalax galili | reverse complement strand
TGTCTTACTGCCTACGATCCAGCCTTCCCGGAGAGAGCTATCTCTTCGTAAGCCCACTCAGGGAGCCCTAGCTTTAGCCGCTCTGCACCTCTCCTCGTGACCCGGCAGCTGACAGGTCCCGAATCTAGAGAGAGAGTGCACGGGTGAAATTAGGGCGGCACTCGACTGGGCCAGCCCCGGTAGCCCAGGGATCCACGGCGGAGAAGCAGCGGAGAAGCAGAGAGCTTCACCAACGCAGAGAGAAGCCGGGACCTGCCAGACGCGCT
>NW_008343807.1:0-311 GCF_000622305.1 Nannospalax galili | reverse complement strand
TGTAGGAAACAGCATATTTTGGAATGAAATGGAGATATTTTTTGAGGGTTGAAAACGCATTGAATTTTGTGTCTTGCAAGGCTTATGCTGAGTTCAATACTGTATAACTGTATTGATTCAATGGCGAACCTAGAAATTTTATAGCCACTTTTGGGGGAGCTGTGTCTTTGCTCTGGAAACTGTTATTGGGCATGTTAAAGCTGTAATGACACACTTCTTCTGAAAGAATAATAATAATATTTAAAAAGTAGAAACAGAAAAAAAATTGACAACATACTGGTGTACAAAACAAACCTCAACAAATAAAAAAA
>NW_008343806.1:0-276 GCF_000622305.1 Nannospalax galili | reverse complement strand
TATCAGGCAGCTCACAACTGCTTGTAGCTCCAGATCCAGGAGATCCAATGCCCTCTTCTGGCCTTGGCTGGCACCTGCACACATGTGCCCCCCCAACCTTTAAAAAGAGAAGAAACAGTAAGAACTGAGTTCACTGGACTGATGCTCCCTTTACATTTTGGAATTTGGAGTCACCTGCTGTTCTAGGCTTACAGACCCCCCAGTATCTGACAATAAGAAAGTTCCAGTCCCTGTGTATTGGCTGTGGAGTTCTTTTTGTTCTTTTCCTTGAATGGC
>NW_008343805.1:0-286 GCF_000622305.1 Nannospalax galili | reverse complement strand
TATACTTGAATTTATTATAGACAATAATTCATTTGAATATTCTAACTATATATTATTTTAAAAGTTTTAATTATAAGCCGAGAATGATGGCCCATGCCTTCAATCCCAGCACTTGGGAGGTAGAAGCAGGCAGATCTCTGTGAGTTCAAGGCCAGCCTGGTCAAAATAGTGAGTTCCAGGACAGCTTGTGATACAGGGAGTTCCTATCTCTAAAAAGACCAAAAAATAGATACCAATATTTTCAAGTGTGACAGAAAAATTCAAATATAATGTTACAACATATATA
>NW_008343804.1:0-725 GCF_000622305.1 Nannospalax galili | reverse complement strand
CACCAATTCCCTTTGAAGCTTCACAAGCCAGGCCTCCATTGTCCACAACCCATTCAACATAACTGTTCCAAGCTTCACAGCAACCAACTCTAAGCATGCAATGGCTTTTCCAGCCCAAAGTTCCAAATGCTTCCCAAATCCTCCCTCAGGTCTGTCACAGCAGTACCCCACTCCCAGTACCAATCTATGTCCTAGTTTGTTTCTCCATTGCTGTGACAAAACACTCTGACTAATACCAACTTGGGAAGGAAAGGGTTTATTTTATCTACATCTCCCAGGTCACAGTTCATCAGGGTAGGAACTCAGGGCAGGAACCTGGAGGCAGGAGCCATGGAGGAACACTGCTTACTGGCTTGCTCCATGGCCCCTGCTCAGCCTGCTTTTTAATGTAATACAGGCCTACCTGCCCAGGGGTGGCACTACTCACAGTGGATTGGGCCCTCCCACACCACTCATCAGTCAAGAAGATGCCCCACAGGCCTGGCCACAGGGCACTCCTATGGAGGAAATTCCCCAATTGAGGCTCCCTCAACCCAGGTGTGTCAAGTTGACACTAAAGTTATCCAGCACTGTGGGTATCTGCTACCTTAGATGTTTATGTTTATCAAGGGGGGTGGGTAATGGGACATGAAGTTTATCCTCTAGCCTCCATAGGCATGTGCACCCCCATGTACTGCACACACACACACATGCACACACACACACACACACACACACACACACAC
>NW_008343803.1:0-812 GCF_000622305.1 Nannospalax galili | reverse complement strand
CCATCATAATGCTCCAACTTCCCATCACAACGTTTCTATATGACTTCACAAAGCTCCATTGTGACATATCAGTGCTTGAATGCGACACCACAATGCTCCAATCTGCCATCACAATGTTATAATATGATTTCACAATGTCCCATTGGGACAACACAATGCTCCGATGTGTCATTACAATGCTCCAATGTATCATCACAATGCTCCAATGTGACATCACAATGCTCCTATTTGCCAACACTATCACCCCATGTGCCATTATAATGCTCCAACGTACAATCACAATGTTTCCATATGACTTCACAATGCTGCATTGTGACATCAGTGTTTGAATGTGACATCACAATGCTCCAATGTGCCATCACACTTCACAATAATCCATTCTGATGTAACAAGGCTTGAATATGACACCACAATGCTCCAATGTGCCAACACTTTCACCACATGCGCCATTATATTGCTCCAGTATGCCATCACAGTGTTACAATATGACTTCACAATGTTCCGTTGTGACATCACAATGCTCCAATGTACTAACACTCTGGCCACAGGTGCCATTATATTCATGCAATGTCCCTTCACAATGTTACAATAGGTCTTCACAATGTTGCACGGTTCCATCACAATTCTCATTGTGGCATCACAATGTGCCATTGTGTCATTACAATGATCCCTTGTGTTGTCACCATGCTCAATATGCAAAATCGGTTCTCAATTTCCTCTCTCATTCCCCCAATATGACATCTCAAAGCTCCAATATGACGTCACAGTGCTCCAGTATGTCACCACGATTTTCAGTGTTGCATCACAATGCA
>NW_008343802.1:0-278 GCF_000622305.1 Nannospalax galili | reverse complement strand
AATACATTCATACACATTTCAAAACCAAAACCAAAACAATAATAATAACAAACTACCAAGGAGTTATGAACAGTATTTTATAAAACACAAATGGTGCTGTTGATAGGATTTTTTTTTTTTTTTGGTCTTTTTTTGAAACAGGGTCTCCCTGTAGCCCCAGCTGGCCTTGAACTCACAGAGATCTATCTACCTGCTCTGCCTCCCACATGCTGGGGCTACAGGCATGTACCACCATGCCTGCAATATGATTCTTATATTTTACTTAATTGTTTGTATGT
>NW_008343801.1:0-285 GCF_000622305.1 Nannospalax galili | reverse complement strand
GAGCCTGGTCCAGAGGATGCTCACTGCTCCTGCTCATTTTCAGGGAGAAAACGAGGCCTTAGAATGACTATCGTCACTGGGCGTGGTGGCGCACACCTTTAATCCCAGCACTCAAAAAAAAAGAATGACTATTGTCACAGAAACACCATCCTGCTGTGTCACACATTTTACATATATTCTCTTTTATCTCTCTTTTTTTTTTTTTGGTCTTTTTGAGACAGGGTCTCCCTGTACTCCAGCTGGCCTGGAACTTGCTACATAGACCAGACTGGCCTTGAACTCAAA
>NW_008343800.1:0-749 GCF_000622305.1 Nannospalax galili | reverse complement strand
AAGGCAGGTAAAGGATTTTTAGAGACATTATATTTATTTTTAGGAATATCTGAATATGTGTACTTTAATGTCTAGAGATCTCTATTACCTTCCCTAGCACGGGGCCTCTCTGGGTAAGGGCCAAAACGCACATTAGACTTTGTAGATTTCCCTGCAAGAGATGGGGAATCAGCCACTACTGTTCTTAAGGAGAGCTAGAAACAACTTGTCAAGGGAGAGGAAGAATCAGTATAAAAACACATGGGAGAGCCATCATTGTGGCCTTAAAAAGTGACATTTATCCCTTGGATGGTTAAGTAAGCATTACTTTAATCTCCCATGAGAAGATTATCTTTAGTAGTAACCTTAACAGAAGCATGCTCCCAAGCAGCAATGTGAAATATAGGAGGATCAAATAAATAAGCCCAATAAGCATCATTAGCAGTAGCAACAGGACTTAGAACAAGAAATACCTCTCTGGTGATCAAGAAAATCATAGCAATAAGCTAATTTTCAGGTGTAACCAGAAGATTGCGCTCATTAATAAAAGTTTCATTAAGTTAACAAGATTCCAATTAAAGGTTCGGCGAACAATGAAAGGTTCGGAAAATTCCTTGAAGTTGACCCTAGGTAAGAACATTCCTCTGTCTGGTGGAACAGGAGCAGCGAATGCTACGTGAGTGATGTTGTCTTGAGATGGCGAGATTGTGGAAGACAGAAAGCAGGTGAGAGACCAGGTTAGAGTTGTCTGGCGAGTTTTGTTCCAGTAG
>NW_008343799.1:0-269 GCF_000622305.1 Nannospalax galili | reverse complement strand
CCCACTTCCAATAAGGAAGGAGATCCTTTGCCTATATCTCAGAATATTCTCTCAGAGCTGCCGTGCCCAGAAATTCCCCTGCCCTGATACCCGTGGAAGGAGTTACTCTGCCCCGCCCAGTAACAATCCTGCCCCTTCCCCTGCTACCGTGCCCCTCCCTCCTAGGCTGCCATCCTTAAACCCTCACCCACCTTTGTCCTCATTTCTGATTAATGTCGGCCCCGATGTGGCGTGGCGTCCATGGCTGCCCACCCCACTAGCTGACCTCA
>NW_008343798.1:0-331 GCF_000622305.1 Nannospalax galili | reverse complement strand
CACACATACCTGTACTTATCACATCTGAACATACACACCCCCAATGGCTTTACATTATGCGCTGTGAAACATGTCTGGTAGTGATTCCCTTCCAGCCCGAATCCTCAATCCAAGAAAGGCACTTGTGATAGAGTTCAGCTCAGCTCTCTGCCACCACAGCCTTTTTTATTCAGCACTGGGGATTAAATGCAGGACTCTGCACATGCTAGGCAAGTGTTCTATCACTGACCTACACCCCAGTCATCTTCCCAACACCCACTTGTGAGTTAGGCCTTCTTTACTTAATTCCTGTCCCTTGAGTTTTGTATTTTATCTTCTTGTGTGGACATAC
>NW_008343797.1:0-325 GCF_000622305.1 Nannospalax galili | reverse complement strand
GATGCAGGGATGGTTCGATATATGTAAGTCAATAAACATCATAAATCACATAAATCGGCTCAAAGACAAGAAACACATGGTCATCTCAGTTGATGCAGAGGAGGCCTTTGACTAAATTCAACATGCATTTTTGTTCAAAGCACCAGAGACAACTGGACTGGAGGGAACATACCTCAACATACTTAAAGCCATATATAACAAACCCACAGCCAACATCCTTCTAAATGGAGAAAAACACGAAGCATTCCCAGTGAAATTAGAACCCACACATGAATGTCCACTATATCCACTTCTCTTTAACATAGTGCTTGAAACTCTTGCAAGA
>NW_008343796.1:0-246 GCF_000622305.1 Nannospalax galili | reverse complement strand
GTATAGAAATGTGATTCAGTTTGGGAATTTGATTTTGTATTTTGTAACTTTTCTAAATTTATCTATTTATCAACGCAAAAGCATAACTCTCACCTCACAGGGGAAAAGAGTTTATTCTGGAGCCAAGTATGAGTGACCATGGCCTGGGAACACAGATTAGGTTACCCCAGGTTCTATGTTCAACCCAGAAGAAACATTTCCTCCATGCTTTCAAGTGAAGCCATCCATGGTCGAGCAGGACCTTTG
>NW_008343795.1:0-296 GCF_000622305.1 Nannospalax galili | reverse complement strand
AGATGAATAACTGTATTCACATTAAAGATTAATGTAACAAAAAATACACAAGGCAGTATTTAATGTTGCACTCTATTAAAAGAATCATCTTCAAATGCATGGCACATAGTGGACAGAGCCTTGGTCCTAATTTTATTTAATCAGCTCATGTTAAAGAATTTTCAGAGCATTATCCTCATGCAATTAAAATGCACTAACCGTTTTGGCTGAATTCTATTTCTAAAGAAAAGCCCTTAGAACCAGAGAGAATTATCTAGGTAACAGAGGGGAGTTTAATGAGGAAGAAGCCTGATGGA
>NW_008343794.1:0-304 GCF_000622305.1 Nannospalax galili | reverse complement strand
CAGGACAGCTGGGGCTACAAGGAGACCCTGTCTCAAAAAAGAAAAAAAAAACTAAAAATCAAAGTTGAGCTTCCTCTTCCAAGTTCCATTTCCCACAATCTTTGGTACTTTCCTATACCCTCTTACCTAAGGGAAAGTTTAGTTTCATCTTTGACTTGCATCTCACTTGCCCCTTTCATCCTGTCTTTTCCTGTCATCTGGTTACATCTTTTTAATATTATTTTTTTATTTTATGCTTATGAGGGTTTTCCTGCATGTATGCAAGTGAACTACATGCATGCAATGCCTGTGGAGGCCAGAACAG
>NW_008343793.1:0-735 GCF_000622305.1 Nannospalax galili | reverse complement strand
TCAGAGACATGAGACACCCTTTAATGATTTTCATTATTTTTATCGCTAACGTCAAAATTAAGGTCCTCTAGGTTTTTGGTTTCTACAGTTTCTCAATTTGGGCAGTTCACACATATTCTGTTATGTTTATGTTTAAGCACTCCCATTTAAATGTGACAATGGCAGTTAATGTCTTACAGTCCAGTGGGTTACAGACTAAAATTTAAATAAATGAGCACAGTTATTGTTGTTGGCAGTGCTGTAGGCACTGATCAATGGTCTTTGTAGGCACTCTAAGCAAGTGAGATCCATAGTAGCTACACCTCCAACTCCTCTGTACCTTTAGTGTTTAAATTAACTTCTTGTAAATATGCGAGGAATGTGCATGTGAGTGGAAGCAAGAGGTGTTGGTTCCTCTAAATCTGGAAATACAGGCAGTTGTGGTTACATTCAGTAGTGACTGCTGGGCATTCAACTCGGCTGCTCTGGAGCTTCTTTGTATCACAGAGTTTCATTCTAAGCTGGACAATTTGAACTTAGTAGCTGGCAGAAAATAATATTGTCTTCTTCCATTTGAAATATACATAGAAATGGAAAACACTTCTCAATAACATTGTCTGTAAATGAATATTGACTCCAGAATTGTATCTGGCATGTCTCAAATGCATCCAAAGAACAAAACATTTGTCTTCTCAATTTAATTTGTTATATATATATTTTTTGGTCTTTTTGAGACAGGGTCTCCCTGTAGCCCCA
>NW_008343792.1:7267-8084 GCF_000622305.1 Nannospalax galili | reverse complement strand
TTAGGGCCTTTAGTTTTTCAGTGTGTCCCTAAGCCTTATTCTCTGGGTAGCCCAAGATACCCAAACTGTCCACTTGGGGTGGAGAGACCCTTTTTTAGCCACAGCTGTGAGGTGTTGAACAACCTTCATTGGCCACTGTTGGTCAGCTTCAGTATTCTCTGACACTTCTCGGTAGCAGTTTTGCCTTTAACTCCTTAAAATGTGTATAGAAAATTTCATTCAAATTATTTATTTATATATTTAATGTTTTTTGTTTGAGATACGGTCTCACTGTGTAGCCCTAGCTATGTAAACCAGGCTGGCCTCAAACAGAGATCCACCCTGCCTCTGTCTCCCAAATGCTGGATTAAAGGCATGTGCCACCACAACCAGCTAAGTTTCATTTTGTTTTAACGTGTGTGCATGTGTGTACGTATTCATGTATATGCATGTGTGTGTGCATGTTCATGTATACACATGTGTGTCTGGAGAAGCTACAGGACAACTCCGGGTACCATCCTGGGCACTGCACCAACCTCCTTTGAGAAAGGCTTTCTCACCAGCCTGGAACTTGCCAAGTAGGTTAGGCTGGCTGGCCAGCAAGCTCCAGGGATCTCATTTCTGTCTCCCCAGATTGGGGATTATAAGCAAGTTCCATCATGCCCAGCATTTTAACATAGGTTATGATGTCAAACTCAGGTTTTCATGCTTGTTAGACACTTTTACCTACTAAGCTATCTTCCTAGCCCTGACCTTTCACTTATTATATCAGGTAAATGCTAGTTCAACAAAATATTCAATTTAAAAATTCAAATTAAACCAAAGTTTATTTTTATAT
>NW_008343792.1:0-6116 GCF_000622305.1 Nannospalax galili | reverse complement strand
ATTTACTTTCTTTGCCGTTGTGCACATTAGGAAAGTTCCCATCCCAGTTAGAATTCTCTCATTTGACTTGATTTAAAGGAATTATTTTCTCTTTAGAGAAACTTCCTTCCCATCCATTCAAAGAAGAATGGGCATTTTAACATCTCCTTGAACCCCATGGAGTCAATAACAGCTAGCAGTTAATGGGCATTACTTAACTGCATGTTCTGTGCACCTTACCTGTACTATTACTTCCTTTCCTGCCACAATCACCTTGTGATACTCTTGACACACAAAGGAGTCAAAGATAGGCATAACTTTACAACAAAGACATCTTTATTTTCAACCCCAAATGTCTTCTACGGTTTCAGCTACCCATCTCCTTCCACAGACCCTGCCCTCCTTTGAGTGCAGCACTTTGGGGGAGGGGGTCATGTATGCATGACTCTACCACTGAGCAACACCACCATCTTGCACTTAAAAAAAACAGAAACGGAAAATGTATTGAGAAATTAAAGGGGTAAAACCAACAGTCCACAAGTTGTCCAAATCATCCCCCCAAAGTGTGTGGAGACAGGAGAGAAAAAGCAGAAGGAAACTGGCAGCCCCAGGAGGCCAGGAGGGCTGTGAGCTCCTGAGACTGACCCTAAAGGTGAAAGGGAGGGAGCGAGTGTGCATGTGCGTGCGTGCGTCCGTGTGTGTGTGTGTGTGCGCGTGCGCGCGTGCACCTGCACTGGTCCATATGTTCTCCTGTGGAGGCCAGAGGTCCGGTGTCTTCCTCTACTGTAGGAGGCCAGGAGGGCGGTGAGCTCCTGAGACTGACCCTAAAGGTGAAAGGGAGGGAGCGAGTGTGCATGTGCGTGCGTGCGTCCGTGTGTGTGTGTGTGTGTGCGCGTGCGCGCGTGCACCTGCACTGGTCCATATGTTCTCCTGTGGAGGCCAGAGGTCCGGTGTCTTCCTCTACTGTCCTTTATCCTATCTTTTGAGACAGGGTCTCTCACCTGGAGCTAGCTGTTTTTGCTAGCCTGGCCAACAAGCCCCAGTGATCTATTTCCACCACCCCACCCCCACCTCCGTGCTGGAATGCATCTCCAAGCCCGGCTTTTATGTGGGTGCTGGGGGTCTAAACTCAGGTCCTCCATCATGAGCAGCAAGCACTTGAACACTAAGCCACCTCCCCAGCCCTGGGAGGGAGTCTTCAAAGTAGGAGGGGAGAGGGGCGTTTAGAAACTCTCAAGGGAATAGTTCTGATGTGTCTTGTCTTAATACTTGATGAAAGCATAAGAGGACTGGGAAGGAAGGGTCCCAATATAAGGTGCCTGCAAAGTGTCAAACCCTAGTCCAGCACAGCCTTGCTAAGTATGCTATTCCAGCTTTGTGTCCCAGGAAATGGGAGGAAGCTGTGGGATTTATGTTAGGCTGAGCCCCCGTTGGGCTGGGTTTTATGTTGCTAAGTGAATTAGCAAATTGAGGGATTTGCCAAGGAATGTGTTGGGAGGAGGACTAGCTGGAAAGACCTGCAGAGCAGGTGAGGCCAGGAAGCTGAGGTATAATTGACAAGCAAAAATTACGTGTAATTAAAGTGCACATCATGATGTTTTGATAGATGTTTACATTGCAAAGTGATTACCACAATCAAGTTAATGAACCTATCCATCACCTCATTCCTTTGTGTATGTGATGACAACACTCAAGATCTACTCTGCCTCAGCCTGTCAAGGCCCTTGCTAGCGAAGGCTGATAATCTAAATTTGATCCCCCAGACCTCATGTGGACTCTCAAAAGTTGTCCTCTGACCTCCACACACCCACAGTGGCATTTGCATGCCCTTGAACACATACTACATAAGTAACTGTAGTCATACTGTGCAGAGAACTTGTGACTAAAAGTGTGTACCCTTTATTTTTTCTGCCATTGCAGCCTCTAACCATCAACTTTTTGTTGTTTCCATGAGGCTGACTTCTTCAGATTCTACTCATAAGGAGATCATGCAGTGTCTGTCCTGCGCCTCAATTATGCCCCTCAGCGTGGTGCCATCTGACTTGTCCATATAGCTGCAAATAGCATGATTTCCCTTTCCTATTTTCATGATCGAATAGTGTCACACTTACCACATTTTATTTATCCATTTAAGTGTATGAGTGTTTTGCCTATAAGTATGTAAGTGCATCATGTATGTGCAGTGCCATTAGAGGCCAGAAGAGGGTGTCAGATCCTCTGGGACTGGAGTTACTGGTGATTGTTAGCTACCGTGTGGGTGTTGAGAAGTAAACCTGGGTCCTCTGCAAGAGCAGTCAGTGCTCTTAACCATTGAGCCATCTCTCCAGTTCCCAATTAATTTTCTTAATGTAGGCAATAATCATTATCAACTTCACGTATTAGAGTTTCTAGAGGAACAGAACCAATTGTATATGTGCTATCAATGGGAATTTACTAGAATGACTTATAACCAATAGGGACTAGGTAGAAGGACAATGTCCATCATCACTGGAGAGGCTGGGAAGCTGGCAGTTGCTAAGTCTATGAAGCTGGATGACTCAGCAATCCCATTCTGATACTGAAATCCTGGGAGATTCCTGGAGAGTCACCAGTCTTCAATCAGTATTAGAAAGCAGAAGAAGCTGGAGTCATATCAGGAAGGACAGCAGCTGCAGTAGCGATGGAGACAGACAGTAGCAAGATCAGGCAAACAGCACTGCTTTTCCTTGGCCTTCTTTACATCTGTGTTGCCCATCAGAAGGCACTGCCCACTCTGGACAAGGGTCTTCCCCTCTCAGTTAATTCTTCCTGGAAAGTCCTTGAGAACTGCCCAGAGCTGTTTCTCTTGGTAATTCCAGATCCCATCAAGTTGACAATCAAGATTAACCAATACTTCAAAAGCAGGGACATTTTAGGCTTTCACTTTTCCCTTAGATGACCAATTGTCTCAATTTTCACAGGACTGGGAAAGCTCCTGAGACTCTGAATTTGTGAGCATAGGAAACTAGGACAGGATGGTCACTGTGCTTTTACTTTCTCCAATATTATTCAGTATTCTCTACATTTGAGAGTAGAATTCAATTCAGGCAGTATGATGATTAATCTCAGTTGTCAATTTGATGGGATTTAGAATCACCTGGGAGATGGACCTCCAAGCATGCCTGTGGGAGACTATCTTGATTAGGTCACTTGGGGTGGGGATGCCTGCCCACCATGGGTAGCACCATTCCCTGGGCTGAGACTATAAAAAGGAGAAAGTGAGTTGAGCATTAGCATTCATTGCTTTCTTCTTCTTGACTATGGGCACAATGTTACCAGTGCTTTAAGCTCCTACTGCCTTGACTTCCATCACCATGATAGAATGTACTTAGAACTGTGAGTCAAAAGAAATCCTTCCTAAGTGCTTTTGTATTTTGTTTTTTTTTTTGTATTTGTGTTTTATGGTTTGTATTTCATCATAGCAACAAGAAAAGTAACTAAGACACGGAGCATTATAAGTTCAGAAACTGGCCAATAAACAGGCACAGGGAAAGAATTGGGGAGGGCACAAAGAGGCCCAGCCTCATGCAGGTGATGTATTCATGGTTAGAGGGTTCAGTAGATAAAGTCTGATTAAGGAGAGAATTTTAATCAATCAGAATAGGATATCTCCTAAACCAAACTATTTGCAGCCAGGCCGTCCTGTCTGTTAAGGGGTCTATGTGAGTAGGTAGAGCTTATAAACGATCAGAATCAGGTTCCATCCATTAAAATTACTTACAATTACACAGTGCATTTACTGGATTCCCTCTAACAGAACTTGTAGACTCTACTTCTCCAAACGGTTCTCCAGTCTTCCCTGGTACTGAAGCCATCAGCCCAAAAGTGTCCTTGTGTTTGCCCTCTCTCCTACACAGTGCTTCTATGTTCCCCTCTTGTCATCAAGCCCCAGTCAACTCTCATCAGCTCTCACCTGGACCATTGCCAGTTTCTGAGCTGCCTGTTCTAGAATGCCGACTTCCTGAAAACATCACCAAAACAACCTGGCCCCAGGCAAAGCAGAGTCTATTGTGCACTGTAGTGATGGAGGCTCCAGTGGGAGCACTCCAGTGGGAAGAAAGCCAAGCTGAGTTACTTATGGGGTTTTGAGGTCTGTTTAAAGGGAGGTGGAAGCACTGGCAATGTGGGGTCTTAGATACTGGTGATGATGAAATAGTTTAGATTGGAGGATACAGAAGATGAGGATTTTAAAGCAAAGGATTTTCCTGGTCTCAAAATATAAACTATCATTTGATGCTGTTTCTAGGTGTCGAAGCATGTTCCTGGAGTGAAAAATGTAGTTATTTGCAAGTTAAGCTTCCAGGGCCAGCATTTTGAGAAGCAGTAATGGATGCTGATGAAGATGACTTGGCTTCTCAACTCTGTACCTCTAATTTCATGCTCTCCAACGCCAATAACAAGAGTAACAATACTGACAATAACAGTAGATATTTATTTCTCACTATAGTATATTCTATACGCTTTGTAAATATTAGCTCATTTAATCCTTCCCATGGTCCTCTACTATGAACATTGTCTTGTCCATATTCCACAAATGAAGCAGCTCAGGGAGGTCAAGTTACTTATCCAAGTCACACAGCATCTTCCCACTATCAGAGTGATTTCTCAAAACCAGGAATTTGACAATTCCACATTCATGCATAAACTATTCCAATGATTTCCTGTTGTCTGAAAGATAAGATTTGGCAACAGTTCCTTCAGAAGACATGGATTGTTAAATGAAAATATTAGTGCCAGGCATGGGACACCTTCATGAGTCACAGAGGCACCAGAGGCCCCAAAACAACACAGGCTATTGCTGTTGCTCTTGGTTGCTCCTGATAACCAAATGGTAACATCTTATCCTGCAGGTACAACACAATTTGGCTGCAGTATATAGAGAAATCAAGCTGGAAATGACCTGGAAACTTCTTTCCTGATGACTAGTTTTCATAGTGCTGGAAGATGCTATGCAGACCACGGAGGGAGAAAGGCCATCAGTGGACTCACTCAGCAGGAGATGCTGTGAACCACAGCAATGATCTGCAAGGCAAGATGTGCCCGCTGGTACAACAGTGGCATGACTGTTATAGGTCAACCAACCACTCTCTGGTTGAATTTGAGGTCTGCTCTGAAAGAGAGAATTCATGCCTGGTACTGTAAGTCTGGTGGAAAGTACATGGTTTGGGAGGTTAAGCCCTAGAGGAGAGCCTGCAGCTGATGTTTTGCTAAGTGGACATATTGTTAAACTGTCTTCTAAATACACATAGGCTAATGGTGCTCTCAGCCTAGGTGAGAGAAACTTCTCTCTGCAGTGGGCAGCCATAAGTGCAGAAACTCAAAGAGCTGCGAATAAGTGACTATTGAGTGCTAAGCCCTAAATGGAACATGCCAGTCCCTGCAAGGCTGGAAGGAGAGGGAGTCACTTTTATCCAGGCCTATGGTTGCTAGCAGGTTGCCCATGCTCAGATGGATAGCCCCACAACCACACACATGCAGGCAGCACTCATTGGACTCAGTGGCTTAGGTAAGAAAAGTAGAGGGCATGAAGGTAGGAGGGGGATATGCTGAAGGAGTCCAGGAGACGTGGAAGTAGGGAGCTGGGGGTGGGTATGATCAAGATGAAACCTAGATACATATATGAAATTGTCAAATAATAAATAAAAAACATTCTTAAAAAAAAGCACCAAGGTCCTATTTCTCACAAGGTACACATTACCTGTCTCTGCCCTCTCTCTAGTCCTTTTTAAAAAATTATTTTTATTTTATGTGTATGAGTGTATTGCCTACATGTATGTAAGTGCACCTGTGTCATGCAATGCCCTCGGAGGTGAGACAAGAGCATCAAATTTCCCTGGACCTGGAGTTAACAGTTGTTAACTGCTGTGTGGGTGCTGGGAATCCAACCCAGGTTCTCCACAAGAGCAGCCAGTGCTCTTAATTGCTGAGCCGTCTCTCCCCCCTAGTCTTCTTTATTGTATGACATGCTCCAACTATGTTTGGACCATGTGTGGATCTCTGAGGTGTTACTGAGTATCTGGGTCTAGGCCTCTTCACTGGTGATTCAATAAATACTGTCTTTGTGTAATGGAGGTTTTATTAGTCAGGTTTCAGCTGCTTTGACAAAAAGCCTGAAATAA
>NW_008343791.1:0-290 GCF_000622305.1 Nannospalax galili | reverse complement strand
GTATGCGAATACTATTGCCCCATGTGCTTATATATTGCTCCATAGTGCAATCAATATGTTACAATATGAGTTCAAAATGTTCCTTTGTGACATTACAGTGCTCCAATGTAACACTATTGCCCCATTTGCCATTTTCCTGTTTCAATGCACCATCACAATGCTAACCTATGACTTCTCAGTGTTCCTTTGTGACATCACAATAATACAATGAACCAATACTATCACCCCATGTGCCAATTTATTGCTCCAATATGGCATCAAAATGCTACAATATGACTTTTCAACATTCC
>NW_008343790.1:0-388 GCF_000622305.1 Nannospalax galili | reverse complement strand
AACAAGTCACATATAAAGGAAAACCCATTAGGATTACAACTGACTTTTCAGCACAAACTATGAAAGCCAGAAGAGTGGACCAAAGTGTGCCCAGTTTTAAATGATCACAGATGTCAAACCAGATTACTATACCCAGCCAAAATGTCTATTATAGTCGAAGGGGAAAGAAAAATCTTCCATGACATAAATAGGCTGAAGGAATTCATGTCCACAAAACCAGCCCTTCAGAGAGTTCTGGAAGCAATACAAAGAGCTGAAGAAAGGAATGACTATACCCAAGGGGTTGCGGAAAGAAATTTAATGAAAGTATAACTGTGGAAAAGTACAGCTACATTCCGAATGTAAATAAAAATAAAAATGACAGGATTCAATACTCATCTTTTACTAA
>NW_008343789.1:0-308 GCF_000622305.1 Nannospalax galili | reverse complement strand
CCTTGACTTAATATATATGACAGCATGCATGAAATCTGGTGGGGGGTGGTTAGGATGGAGATAAGGGAGGGGGACTATGATTAAGATATTTGTATGGGGGCTGGAGAGATGGCTCAGCAGTTAAGAACACTAGTTCTTGCAGAAGACCCAAGTTCGAATCCCAGCACCCACATGGCAGCTAACAACTGTCTGTAACTCCAGTCCCAGGGGATCCAACAGCCTCTTCTATCCTCTGCAGACATTGCACGATACGGGTACACTTACCTACATGCAGGCAATGCACGCATACACATGAAATAAAAGTTTTA
>NW_008343788.1:0-326 GCF_000622305.1 Nannospalax galili | reverse complement strand
CACACATACCTGTACTTATCACATCTGAACATACACACCCCCAATGGCTTTGCATTATGGGCTGTGAAACATGTCTGGTAGTGATTCCCTTCCAGCCTGAATCCTCAGTCCAAGAAAGGCACTTGTGATAGAGTTCAGCTCAGCTCTCTGCCACCACAGCCTTTTTTATTCAGCACTGGGGATTAAATGCAGGACTCTGCACATGCTAGGCAAGTGTTCTATCACTGACCTACACCCCAGTCGTCTTCCCAGCACCCACTTGTGAGTTAGGCCTTCTTAATTCCTGTCCCTTGAGTTTTGTATTTTATCTTCTTGTGTGGACATAC
>NW_008343787.1:0-1834 GCF_000622305.1 Nannospalax galili | reverse complement strand
TCAAGTGACCCACACCTCCTGTAGGTCTAGCTCCAGGAGATCCAATGCTCTTTTCTGGCCTCCATAGACACCTGCACACACACACACGCACACACACACGCACACACACACATACACACACACACACACACACACACATTTTAAAAAGCCAAAGCATGGCTCACCCCTGTAATCCCAGCACTTGAGAGGCTGAGGCAGGATTGTTATAAATTGGAAGCATCCTGAGCCACAGAATAAAACCCTGTCTGAAAAAGCCAAAAAAGTGAAGAGGAAAAAAAAGCGAGTTCTTTCTCCTGTATCTTTCCACTTTGCAACCCATTCCATTACCCCCACCTACCCACATATACATGCACAATCTTCTATAAGGACTTGCCTGTGATTGCCCAAGAAAGAACCCAGGATCCCAAGGAGCTAATCTGGGGGTCAATGTACCAGCTCTGCCATGCTTACTTTTAGGTAAAAATCAATCTTTCTCCATGTCTATCTGCCACAAGCTGAGTGTGTGTTGAAAAATCACAGCCAACTCACAGGAACTGAACACATGATTCTGGCTTACAGGTAGCATGATCCTAACATTGTTCATTTGGAAAATAAAAACAGAATCTCTGGCTGGCAAGATGGCACTTGCTGTACAACCCTGATGACCTGAGTTTGATCTCTAGAACCCACATAAAGGTGGAGAGAGAGTACTGATGCCACAAAGTTGTCCTCTAACCTCCTCATGCACACTGTGGCATGCATGCAGGTGCGTGTGCGTGCACACATACAAATAGTTTTTAAATCGTGTATTTGTCCAAATAAGTTTAAAAAATTAAAAGTTAATAAACTTCTCCCACCCAAGGCTCAGGGACCATAGCAGAAGAGGGGATGGAAAGGTTGTAAGGCCAGGGAGGAGGTACATGATCATAAGGAAACAGAGTCCTACAAGCTCCTGGGAACCTGCTCATATGAGTCTATGGCAATGGTGTTAGCATACGTAAGTCCCACACAAAATCAGGCAGACAATAACCCAGCATAGAACTGGGAAAATGAACAATAGACCTCAATATTATCTGAAGGAATGTTGGCAACTGATCGCTGCTGGATGAAAAAGAGCTGATCTTCCTGAAACAAGGAACCCTAGAGAGGCTGACTAGACTTAGTGGATGGACTTACACTGGGGAATGGCTGGGGACACTGACAACCCAGTCAGCCTAGACAGGGATGACTGAGTATATGGGCTCCAGTGGGAGGTTGGGGGGGGCACTGTGGGAGGGTACCAGTGGGGACGGGGGCATAAAGATGATTAAGAGTTTTTGAGTTGTTCTGTATGAAATATACAAAAAATTTTATACAATTTTTCTAAAAAGAAAAAAAAAGTTAATACTTTAACATAAAGAACCAAAATTAGAACAAAGGCCACAAACTTGCCAGTGCTGAGCCCATCCCAGCACTCACTGTCTGGGAAGGTCAGGGACACAGAAATAGCCATTTCTGGGTATCACTGAGGGAAATGTGTTGACCTCACAGAGAGGTAGTAGCTCCCACAAGAAAAGCGAGTGGACATGTGTCACAAAGGGAAACATAGCTACATGCATCTAGAGAAAAGCGAGGTTAATTGAGAGAACATTGGGGGAAATTGCCTTTCAATCTGAGGCTAGAATTCACAGGTGCAGGTAGGTCAGGAGGCATTCATTACCAACAAAGGCCTGACAGAACACAGTTATGACTGGACTAGGGTGGGAATAGCACAAATACGGTTTTGTTTTGTTGGGGTTTTTTGTTTTCTGTTTGTTGAGATGCGTATCTTATATACAGCCCAAGCTAGCCTCAAACTTAAATTCTGAATGCTGGA
>NW_008343786.1:0-368 GCF_000622305.1 Nannospalax galili | reverse complement strand
TCAACAAATTTTTAAAAGTGTATTATATTTGAGGAGGAAGCATGGAAATTTGTGTCATATTAATTAGTAGAGGTGATAAACATTATAACTGAAACCTACCCGATGACACTATAGACATACACAGGCACCAAGGATCCAAGTGCAACTGGTTATGTGTAGTAATAGATACAGATTAGAGATGCATGCACCAACATCACAGTATTAGCAGCAAAAACAATGAGTCTTTCTGCAAGGAACAATATATTCTAAGATGAAATGGAGATCTTTTTTAAAGGTTAAAAACTCATTAATTTTTATGTCTTACAGGGCTTATATTTAGTTCAATGTTGTGTAACTGTATTAATTCAACTGTGAACCTAGAAACTTAC
>NW_008343785.1:0-699 GCF_000622305.1 Nannospalax galili | reverse complement strand
CATCCCCAGTGAGTATTTCCTCCAGGATAGCCATAACTTCTAAAACTTCCCAAAACACCACCATCATGTGGGGACAAAATGGCCAAATACTTGGAGCGTACCGGGGACATTTTCATTCAAACCATCCCACTCCCCTCAAAAATGAGGTCCTTGTCAGGCATCCTGACACATTTTGTAATCCAGTCGCTGAGGCAGGAGGACTGTGAGTTCAAAGAGAGCCTAGACTATATAGTGAGATCCTATCTCAACACATACACACACACTACACACACACACTACACACACTATCACACCACACACACAAACACACCACACACACATACACACCACACACACATACACACACACACATACGCACCACACACCAAACACACCACACACACATACACACCACACACCACACACACACACATACACTACACACACACCACACATACATTCACACATACACACACACATACACTACACATACACACCACACACCACACACACACACCACACACCAGACAACACACACACACACACACACACACACACACAGAGAGAGAGAGAGAGAGAGAGAGAGAGAAACTATGCTGTCCCACCAATTCTATGGGATTATTTTGAAATTTAATACAAGAGCCAAAGTGCTAAAGTCGTATCTCTTTTTTTTTTATTCTTTTTGAGACAGGGTCTCTTTGTAGCCCCAGCTGGCCTAGA
>NW_008343784.1:0-444 GCF_000622305.1 Nannospalax galili | reverse complement strand
TGGCTACAGCCCATGAATCAGTATATAATTGCACTTCTGGCTATTTCTCCTCCCAAGAAAAATGCACAACCATGTGCACTGCCCGAAATTCTGCCCACCGTGAAGACTTTCCTTCCCCAGTGTCCTTCAGGTTTGGTCCAGAAATTGGCTGTAATGCCACAGCTGTCCACTTCTGAGTGGTGCCTGCATAGCATGCAGAACTATCTGTAAACCAAGCCCTAGTCTTCTCTTCCTCAGTCAACCGATCATAGGGCACACCCCATGAAGCCATAGGTGCATGCTTGAGAACAGGAGGCATCGTAACAGGAGTAGGAACCATAGGCATTTGGGCAACTTCTTCATGTAACTTGCTTATGCCCTCCATACCTGCTCAAGCCCAATCACGTATATACTACTTCCATTTGATAATGGAGTGTTGCTGTGCACAGCCTACTTTATGGCTTG
>NW_008343783.1:0-458 GCF_000622305.1 Nannospalax galili | reverse complement strand
TTAAATCTGGGTCCTCAACCCTATTCCTTTGATCAATGTGTTGATTTTTATGTTAGTGGCATGAGATTTTTATTACTAGAGCTCTGTAGTATATACACTTGAAATCAGGGATCGTGATACCTGTAGCTCTTCTGTTCAGGATTGTTTGGGCTATCATAGATTTCTTATGTTTCCATATGAGATTTGAGATTCTTTTTTCAACTTCTGTGAAGATTGGGTGTGAATTTTAATAAGGATTGCACTGAATCTTTAGATTGCTTTTGGCAGGATAGCCATTTTCACAATATTAATCCTACTGATCCATGAGAATGGTAGATCTTTCCATCTTCTCGTATCTTCCTCAGTTTCCTTCTTCAAGGTCTTAAAATTTTTATTATAAAGGTCTTTCACTTCTTTGGCTAGATTTTTTCCTAGCTAGTTTATGCTTTTTGAGGCTATCATGAATTTGATTTTTCCCC
>NW_008343782.1:0-268 GCF_000622305.1 Nannospalax galili | reverse complement strand
TTAACAGGACAGGTGACTCACCACAGTTATAGGACATTTTGATAGGTGCTCATAGTCCCCTGGAACTTAGCCAACCTAGGAAGGTAAGGAGCAAAAACTGTCCTTTATGTCCCTCTGACCAAATGATTATAGGCCTCAAAGTATGGCTGTTAAACATCTAAGGTTAGTTCCACCAGTCTGGTACTTTTTTTTTTTTTTCTTTCCAGTCTTTTTTGAAACAGGGTCTCCCTGTAGCCCCAGCTGTCCTGGAACTTACTATATAGACCAG
>NW_008343781.1:0-241 GCF_000622305.1 Nannospalax galili | reverse complement strand
GCTGAGCAGCTGAAAGAGGAAAGAAACAGGCTTCACACGTGCATGTGCGTGCGTGCTTGCGTGCGTGTATGTGTGTGTATGTTCCTGTTTGTGCAGGTGCGCATCCTGAGACCAGAGGTCGACTTTCTATGTTATTCCTGAGGCAAGTTCTCTCTCTCTCTTTCTCTCTCTCTCTCTCTCTCTCTCTCTTTCATTAAACTCTCTCTCACTGGTCTGAGTCTTGGGCTCGAACTCAGATCCC
>NW_008343780.1:0-871 GCF_000622305.1 Nannospalax galili | reverse complement strand
ACTGAGAAGATTGGACATTTCAAACACATAAAGCTGAATCAAATATTTCCACGTTATGTGAATACTTTTTTCTAATATAATTGGATTGATATCTTGGAGTTTGATTTTGTATTACCTCTAAGTGTAAGTCCATTGAAATTTCCCAAATTACTATCAAATTATATTTAATGAAATTTGTTCACAGATTAAATTATGTCCATGAGACTAGAAGTGTGATTTCAGAGATCAACTACTAATTCCATATTTGCAGTCTTCCTCATTCCCATTATCCTGCCCTTAAATCTCAGGGCTGTTACAGGATGTGGACCTACCCTGTCACACCACAGTCTCTGATAGTTCATGAGCTACATCTGATCACCCTTGGGAAAAATCACCATTTTGTTTTGTATAAAATGGGTGAGCAACAATCAGCATTGAGACCTGTGGCACTTAGAGATTTAATGTCAGTGAGCATAATCTTTAGCTGAACACAATTATAAATGTGAATTCTGTGTGATTAATATTCTGTGTGATTAATATGAATGAGATAGTAATGTCTTGTGGCAAGCACGAATTCCCTAGGAATTCATAGTATTGGTTAGAACCAATACTATTGTATGCTGAATTAAACACATAATTTTACACCAAGGAGTTCAAAAATATTGTTCAGTCTTCCTCCAATAGGAAAGTAGTAATTGATCACCATACTGGAAAACCTTGAACTTCAAACCTCTGAAATGAACTGCACTCTACAAGGTACAAATGAGAGCAGCTTTCAAGATGGATACAAGAGGTGAACTGAAAGACTTCTTAGACATATTTTGGAGATGTCAACTGGAAGATCCATGCATGCAAGATACCAGCCTCCAGAGAGGTTCCAAGTATCTGAGTA
>NW_008343779.1:0-518 GCF_000622305.1 Nannospalax galili | reverse complement strand
TTACAATATGACTTTACAATGTCCCATTGTACCATCACAATACACCAATGTGTCATTAAAATGATCCATTGTGTCTTCACCATGCTCAATAATAAATCACAGTCAATATGCAAACACGGTGCTCAGTGTCCCCTCACAATCCCCAAAATGACAACACCATGCTACAATGTGAAATCACAATACTACGATTTGACATCACATTGCTCCAAGTTTACATCACAGTGTTCCAATGTGCCAACACTGTGGCACCACGTTCCATTATATTGCTCCAAACTGTCATCACAATATTACGATATGACTTCCCAATATTCCATTTTGCCATCACAGTGCTCAAATATGATAACACTATGGCCCCATGTACCAATATATTGCTCGAATTTGCCATCACAATATTACAATATGACTTCCCAATATTCCATTTTGCTATAATGATTCTCATTGTGTCCTCAAAATGCTCCAATATGTCTGCACTATGGCCCCATGTGCCATTACAATCCCAAAGTGTGACATCACAATGC
>NW_008343778.1:0-340 GCF_000622305.1 Nannospalax galili | reverse complement strand
CATCTGGCGCCCAACGTGGGGCTTGGATACTGAGGCAGCAGTGAGGGAGACAGGTGAAAAGGAACCTGTTCGACAAATTTTGAGACATATCGGAGCCGTCGTGGGAACCTGCCTCGGCTGAAACCGAAAGTAAGTGGAAACATCCGATCATGGGGCAAGAATTGAGTCAGCATGAGCTTTATGTTAAGCAGTTAAAAGAGGCTTTAAAGACATGGGGAGTAAAGGTTAAAACTACAGATTTATTTCATTTCTTTGATTTTATAAAGGACACTTGTCCCTGGTTTCCCGGAGTGGGAGCCGTAGATATAAAAAGATAAAAAAGAGTGGGAGATGCATTACA
>NW_008343777.1:0-444 GCF_000622305.1 Nannospalax galili | reverse complement strand
AAACCCCAAGCTCACCAATTCCATCACTGTTTTGTGGACATCTCAATGACTCCAAATCTCACATGACAAAGTGAGAGAGCAAATAAGGAGTTTTTTCATTAAGTTCAGGCTTTCATTTGGAATGACCCAGCCCTCCATGGGGGGAACCACAAAACTGAAATGACCTGTTCCTAAAAGAGTCCCTGTCCTTAGCACTGTAGCTTACCAGACCATTGACATGCAGGTTTACAAGTCTGTGAAGTTGTCTGAATTATTCAGAAAAACATAAACCTTCTTTTTCTTCTTTGCATCTCTTTCTCAGCATGCTGTTCTTAACACTTTGGGCTTCTACAATATTCTGAGTTTCCTTACTCTTTCTCTAAGGGCCCTGAATCGACCATGTGTCTGCCATGTGTCTGCCATGTGTCAGACCTCCATACAAGCTTAAACAGCATTGTTTTTCTT
>NW_008343776.1:0-277 GCF_000622305.1 Nannospalax galili | reverse complement strand
GCACTGATGTATAAATACACATATGAGTGCCTTCTTTGGAGGATATATTCATACGTTAGATGCTGAGTCACACAGCAACTTAAGTTTAATTGTTTCAGGAACCACTGCAGTGTTTTCCAAGCGCCGCACCATTTCAACCCTGCAGAGTGATGCTTGGGAGGCTCCAGTTTTGCTGGATCCTTGCCTTTACTTATTACTTTCAGCCTTTGGACTGTGTACATGAGCCTGTGTGTGTGTGTGTGTGTGTGTGTGTGTGTGTGTACAGTCAATCTAATGT
>NW_008343775.1:0-826 GCF_000622305.1 Nannospalax galili | reverse complement strand
TGTGCCACAGCCATCTACGTCCACTGTAGTCAGGACGCCTACAGTGGGGTGGGAAGCCAACCACAGCCCACTCACTGTGTAGTATATGGTTTAGCATTTTCAACACACACACTGCTGATGTACTCACAATGGAGTGAGCAGGGCAGAGGTAGGGCCTCTAGATGCCAAGCTCAGGCTGCCACCAAGTCCTAGGCGGCCGCACCTCAGACTCCGCATGCCTTGGGCAGAAAGAATTTTGCTGCATGTGAGCCAAGTCTTTAGGTCTCTTCAAGTCTGGTGTGGAGATGGCCATCTGCTCCTCATACCTATGAATGCCCCAACCATTCTTGTGACCCCAAAGGACCTGCAGGTCCTTGGTGATATAGGCTATACTCCATCCTGTGCCAGCTGATTGCTCCTTGATAACACCAGGGCCAGTTCCAGCCCAGTGGCCACCTACGAAGAGGGCTCAGACTCCTGGAACCCAGTCATGTTCTGGCCAAATTCCTATAGACTGTGAGGTGGCTTTTAGCACCAGAGCTTTTATTCCCCACAGATGGGGTGTTTGAAACATGGGACATGGTGGGATCATAGCCCAGTGAAGCTCCAGCAAAAAGGCTGGTCACACATGGGGCAGCAGTGCTGAGCTTAGGCACATTATGATGGGATACAGCCACCCATGGAGGGTACAGGAGCCTCAGGGACCTTTATAGTATCTTAAAGTCTGTGCCTATCTCCCGTCTGTCCCACTCAAGTCTTGGCCTGTCCCTGAGAAAGAGGCTGTGCTGTCCAACCCAGCCTCAACCCAGCAGGAATGCTGTAGGACACAGGGACTTGTATCCAAGGA
>NW_008343774.1:0-712 GCF_000622305.1 Nannospalax galili | reverse complement strand
GGCTCCTCACCCCACAAACCCCAGTCAGGCCGCTGCCCAGAACCCCTGTCCCGGGCTCAGAGGCCCAGCTTCCCCGGGGAACGGATGGAGGGGGTTCTCGAGGCCCAGGCCCGCGGTCGCGCCTGAGCTCCCGCCCCCACCTGGCCCGACACTTACCCCTGAAACCCCAGGGACAGCAAGGCGGCAGGCTGGGCTCTTTGCTGCACTCTCTCCCGGCGTCTACCATGGTGTTTCGCGGCAGCGGGAGCGTTGTCCGACCTCGGCAGCAGCACTATCTGAACTGGCTGCATTGCACATTGGCTTCTGGCGTCGTCCAGCATCTATGGAGTTCAGGCGGCGACGCTCCGAGGCGGCGGCGACCCTCCGGGGAACGTGAGGCGGGGTCGACCCTCTGGAACGTGCGGCGGGGCGGCGACCCTCCGGAACGTGCTGCGGCGGTGGCTGCGACCCTCCGGAACGTGAGGCGGTGGTGACCCTCTGGAACGTGCGGCGGGGCGGCGACCCTCCGGAACGTGCTGCGGCGGTGGCTGCGACCCTCCGGAACGTGAGGCGGTGGTGACCCTCTGGAACGTGCGGCGGGGCGGCGACCCTCCGGAACGTGCGGCGGCGGCTGCGACCCTCCGGAACGTGCGTTGGCGGTGGACCTCCGGAACGTGCAGCAGCGAAGGCCCTCCGGAACGTGCGGCGGCGAAGGCCCTCCGGAACGTGCGGC
>NW_008343773.1:0-317 GCF_000622305.1 Nannospalax galili | reverse complement strand
TGTTCTTTCATTTTAACTACAGTAACATCTTATACCTGACCCTAACCCTAACGCTAAGGCAAATTCTCACCCTAACCTAATCCAAAACCTAACCCTAAACCTAACACTACTCCTAACCGTATCCCTAACTCTAACCCTAAAACTAACCCTAACCCTCACCCTAACGCTAACCCTAACTCTCCAATCCCTAACTCAACCCTAACCCTCACCCTGACCCTACCTCTAACTCTCACCCTATCCTAATCCAAAACCTAACGCAACATAAATCCTCAAACTAACCATACCCTAACTCTCACCATAACCTAATTCAAACTCTA
>NW_008343772.1:0-279 GCF_000622305.1 Nannospalax galili | reverse complement strand
ACACTGACTAGAGGGATCTGGACCTTAGGAGGAAGCCTGAGAGTATCTGATCCTCATCCAACTTGGGACTCAGTAGGAACTCCTGAGCAGAGGAACTAAAACCATCTGTCCTCTCCAATATACAATCAAAAGAGAGAACCTGAAGCCTAGACCAACCAGCTTTTCATACCCAACAAGTAAACAACAAAGGCACATAAAGTCTACAAACAGAAAAAGATCTAAACTCAGCAAAGGAAGGCTTGGGTCTCACACAAGAATCAGAAACTTCAAAAGAAATCC
>NW_008343771.1:0-573 GCF_000622305.1 Nannospalax galili | reverse complement strand
AGGACCATGTGTGCCCAGGATATCTGTGAATGTGATCTACAAGATACGAAAGCATAAGCTTACTTAAAACATTAGAAGGGTTTTTCTTTTTGAAAGTGGTATTGGAACTGGACAGCGTAGTTCTCAAGCCTAAACTTTGTAGATGACAATGTGGCCCAGAGAAGTTAAAAGTTGGACAGTCCTGCATACTGCTGCTAGTGACGTATATTGCACAACCACTCTGAAAAACGTGTGGTGCCATCTAGTACAGTTAAATACTGTATGTTCTACAACAGAACAGTTTTGCTCCTAGGTAAGAGACCCTAGAGGAGTGTTTTTCAACCGATCACAAGTCTCTACTGAGCCATGAAATCACTTTAAAGGATTGAGACGAGTATCCTTCAAAAATATTAAAGCACCCAAGAGCATTGGACAGGTCAGGTTGCTGCACAAAAGATTTGCTTCAGTGGCATCTGAGGCAGCAGGCTCACTCTGTGAAGGTCTGTGCCCATATAGAATATCTTTTGTGCCTCTGAATTTGAGAGCCCTACAAAGACTTTTCCATGTCCCCAGAAAACATGAACAAGGCATTTC
>NW_008343770.1:0-220 GCF_000622305.1 Nannospalax galili | reverse complement strand
TAATTTAGGAGTCCTGTCCAGGGACCTACACTCTGCAGACTAGTATGCGCCGCGATATGGCCATTTGTGACCTTTTGTGTTCAGTGCCCTCTGTTGCATGAGGGAGCTTCATTGATGAGAGTTGAGAGATGCATTAGTATTGTCTATACCCCTTGTTCCACTTGTTCCGTGAGCCTTAGGTGTAGAGGTTCACTGTAGATGTGTCACTGAGGGGCATCTC
>NW_008343769.1:0-289 GCF_000622305.1 Nannospalax galili | reverse complement strand
TTATCTCTCACATTGTCTCACCCCTCCATCATGGTTTTCCCACTTTAGGTGGCCCCATTTCCCCCCTTTCTCCCTTAATAATACCCTTCTCCTATGGACCTATCCCTCTTGAGCTCCTTCTTTCCTTTTATCCCCTAGGTTCCTTGTATACCCTTCCCTCCCCCTCCCTTAAACTAACCCAATTTTTATCCATATCTCCCTTATTCACGCCTGTTTCCTACTGTTCTTCTCTTGCAGGTTTCTTTTCCTTTACCTCCCTGGTTCCTTTCCATTATCCTAGTTCCTGTAG
>NW_008343768.1:0-366 GCF_000622305.1 Nannospalax galili | reverse complement strand
GTAATGCTTCTCCCCTCCCTGGCTTTCCTTCTCATCTCCTAGTCTCACCTTTTCTCTCAGTTGTGACTTCTTAAAGTTTTACAACATATCAAACACTCTCTTCTTACTTTAGAGCCTTTCTGCTTAGCATTTTCCCTGCCAAGATTCATGTGCATTGTTCACTCTCTTTATTTTGTGTTCAAATAATACTTTATTAGTGACTTGGCCCTTGATAGCCTGTTTAAAACAATGATTTTCTATTTCCACCCCCAATGCTTTTTCCTTCCTCCTCCATAAAACATTTCACCGTATCAATTACATACAGTATCTAATTTATTCTCTCTATATATTAGTTTATAAGCTCTGTGAGAGCAGTGAATTTTTTTT
>NW_008343767.1:0-272 GCF_000622305.1 Nannospalax galili | reverse complement strand
AGCCATTTATTTCAAAGTTCAGATGGTTTTTATATATCCCAAGGAACTGGCTGTCATGTGGGACACTGCAGTCACATACAAAGACTTAAGGCACAAAGAAACAGGACATACAGTATGTTAGTTGGTGCCAGAAGGATGCTTAAACTTTTATTCAAGGTTATCAATGCCCATCTGGTAATTTATTGGCCACAATATTTTCTTTCTTAGAGTTAAAAGCATCATAAACTTTTAGCTTTTAGCCCAGGAATAAACCTTTAACCTGGCCTAATCTC
>NW_008343766.1:3039-4220 GCF_000622305.1 Nannospalax galili | reverse complement strand
TATAAAACTGGCATTGTACAATAAAAATTTAGAGAATAAAACATATTCAATGGTTAAAATTTTTAAGCATTCCAAAGAATGACATTAAATTTGTTAAGAGACTGGCTCAGAAAGGATGGTAAAGCTTTATAATTAAACATTAATTTCATTTTATTTATTTATTTAAAAATATTTATTTTTTATTTTTATTTTATGTGTCTGAGTGTATTGCCTGCATTTATGTGATGGCAACCATGTTGTGCAATGCCTCTGAGGTCAGAAGAAGGTTTTAGATTCCCCTGGAACTGCAGTTAATGATGGTTCATAGCCATCATGTGGGTGCTAGGAATCGAACCCAGGTCTTCTGCATGAGCAGTCAGTGCTCTTGACTGCTGAGCCATCTCTCCAGCCCCTATAATTAAATAGTTTTAATCATACATCTTTTCCTGATTTTGAAAAAAGGATCAACGTATTTTTTTATATTGCAACTCCCAAGTTAAGTAGTTGACCAAACTGAAAATATAGAAGACATTTTTTTGACTATTCATTTATTTTTTTATTTGATGTGTATGTGTGTATTGCCTGCATGTAGGTAAGTGCACCCATGTTGTGCAATGCCCAGGGAGGATAGACAACGCTGTCTGATCCCATGGAACTGGTGTTACAGACATTTGTTAGCTGCCATGTGGGTGCTGGGATTCGAACCCAGGTCTTCTGCAAGACCAGCCAGTGTTCTCAACCACTGAGCCATCTCTCCAGTCCTATAGAAGACATATCTTATAAATATTTTCAGTTTCTGAAATTTCACTAAAATTACAGTTTTAGAAAGGATATTATTTTTTTAAGGTTTTAAGAAAACATTCTAGCTCATGTGTACAGTTTTCTTGTGTGGGATAATGGAAGCCATGAGACCCATATTTCAGGCAAGTTACAATAGTGCCTACATTGGGATGATTGTTGATGATCGGAGAAGAGATGAGAAAGATGTAAGGTCAAGATATGTAGGTAGCAAATCTTATTATAATTGATTGCCCAGGTGATTTATTATTTCAAAACAAAAACAATACGCTAGCAAGAAAAATATACTATATAACCACAGATTTTATTCTCAGCAAATGCAGTCAGGCAGGTAAAATTAAAGAGAACTAGAAGGCTGATACAGAAATGGATTGTAAGTTTATATTTTGTGAAGAGGGGAATGT
>NW_008343766.1:0-1249 GCF_000622305.1 Nannospalax galili | reverse complement strand
AGAGAGAGACAGAGAGAGACAGAGAGAGAGACAGAGACAGAGAGAGACAGAGAGAAACAGAGAGAGAGAGAGACCTGCCCTCCACACCCTCTTTTCCCCATCCCCCTGTCTTCATCTTGGCTTAAACCTTAAGTCCAGCATTCCCCTGTATTTGATATCACATGTGTTCTACCATCCCCTCTTACTAAACACTTCATTGAGGTGCAAGAGCATAGCTTTCCATATAACTTATTCATACACATAATTTTTGTTAGCTCCTCTCCTGCTTCCTATTTCCATATACCATCACCCCGCTACATGCTTTCACCTCTCTTTTCCCAGTATTCGCTCTCTCAATTCTTTTATTTTACCTATACCACTAAATGCTTTTTAGTAGGTGGAGCCCCAATTTGCTTGCAATTTTCCAGTACTCTGTACAGTACTGCAGAACTCACTCTGTCTTGGACTTGCACACCTCCTAGCTCTGCTTCAGAACTCCATTCCTTTCTCCTCTTCTATACTCTAACTTTTTCAATTTAATAAAAGTGAGAGCTGAACTCCATTCCTTTCTCCTCTTCTATACTCTAAATTTCTCAATTTAATAAAAGTGAGAGCTCATTTCAGAAATGCATTTATCTGATTAATAACGACTTTATTATCTTTTTTATCTGTTAATATTTCTGTAGTAAAATCATCCATCATGTTTTTCACTTGCACAACTTTTCTTTATGGAGAAGCACCATCTTTGCTATTGCAAACTCGGGTTTCTTTTGTCTTCAGATGAGCACACAGGAGTTTCCAAGCATCTGCCATCTTTCTCCATTGTTAATCTCAGTCTTAGTCATTCCATTATTAGTCTCTGCAGTATATTTCACAGAAATGTTGAATCTGACAGTATCAGACACAGAAAAGATGTTAATATTTGACATGGTCTTTTCAGTTTCATTTCGAATTTTTTCTATACGTCACACAATATTCTGTATTTTCATTTATTTTTATAATACCACCTTTCATTGTTAGTCTAGATTGTAACTAGTTACATTACTTTAGAGAAGAATCTGCATTTATTATTCTAATAGCTTGTCATTTTCCTGGCGATTACTAAGTCTACCATGTCCTTTCATCTATTGTGTATTTTATTACACATCAGCCTCACATTATTTGTGGGTTGGCCTTCTATATCTCCATTTTCACAATTCAATTATTTTTTGTCATGCTCTATTATGACGTTTAGAATGAAATAATTTTCTTTACATCTTTGTTTTTTTTT
>NW_008343765.1:0-512 GCF_000622305.1 Nannospalax galili | reverse complement strand
AGGCATTTTGGGGGCAGGCCACTTGGGCTTGCAAAACCAGGTCATGGACATCCTGCCATGTGACATTGTGTGCTGTCCTTCTGCATTGCTTTGTCTCCGTCAGGGAGAGTCTGTCCATATTCTTGGTCAGTGGGGAGATGTAGGATATTTCTGGCAGGGACCCAAATAGGCCTTGGTTGATCCTGGGGAAAAACACAAGCAAAGCCCCTTCCCATTGTTAGCAATGGGTCAGGACCTTCCAGAGTCGGTCCAGAGTGTCCTTCCATCTCACCATTATCTGTGGGAGGGTTCTGGGTCTTTTCCAGTGGAAGACTATGGGGGGGGTTATGTTGAATTTTTTGAAATGTTGAATAAATTTAAGGTAGATAGCGTCATAGATAGTTGTATGTTGGGAAGATGATTACCTCCCTTTTGTTTTGTGAATTGATTTTTGTAAGGTTTGGTGGGTTCTTTCAATAATCCCTTGTCCTTGGGGATTATAGGGGATTCTTGTATGGTGGGATATGTCCCAG
>NW_008343764.1:0-437 GCF_000622305.1 Nannospalax galili | reverse complement strand
GCATGGGAGGTCCTTCCATCTTCTGATGTCTTCCTCAATCTCTTTTGTTAAGGATTTAAAATTTTCATCATAGAGGTCATTAATGTCTTTGGTAAGGTTTATTCTGAGATTTTTTGTTGTTGTTGTTGTTGCAGCTATTGTGAAGGGGAGTATTTCCATGTACTTTTTCTCTGATTGCCTGTTATTGGTATATAGAAAGGCTACAGACTTTTGTAGACTAATTTTGTAACCTGCCACTTTACTGAACGTGTTAATAATTTCTAGGAATTTTCTGGTGGGATTTTTGGCATCTCTTAGATATAACATCATATCATCTGCAAAAAGAGATAATTTGATCTCTTCTTTTCCAGTTGTTACTCGTTTAATTTCTTTCTCTTTACTTATTACTCTTGCAAGAGTTTCAAGCACTATGTTAAATAGGAGTGGAGATAGTGGAC
>NW_008343763.1:0-754 GCF_000622305.1 Nannospalax galili | reverse complement strand
CTAACCTTAAACAACCCCTAACCATAGCACTAATCCTAAACCTAGCAATAATCCTAATTGGAGCCATAATCCGACCTCTAAACAGAACCCTAAAACATACCTGTTTGTAATGGTACTTCTAACCCTGTTACCCTAATCATAACCTTAAGATTAAAGTATAACTAAACCTCACCCTTACTGTAATATTAAAATTTGATGTAACCCTAACCCTACTCCTAGCACAAATATAACCCTAAGCCTAGCCCTAACCCTAAACCTAACCTAAATTTATCCCTAAACCTAATCCTAGAGCGAATCCTAAACCTAACGAAAATCATAATCTTAACATTCAACTTCAAACCTACCCTAACCGTAACATTAATCCTAACCCTTAACCTAACACTAACCCTAAACATTACCCTGACCCTAACCCTCAATATTAACCTATCCCCTACTCAGCACTAACCTAGCACTAACCCTAACTCAAATTCTAAATCTAACCCTAAATCTAACCCTAATCCTAGCCCTAAACCTAAACCTAACCCTAACCCAATCCGTAACATTAATCCTAACCCTTAACCAAACACTAACCCTAAACATTACCCAGACCCTAACCATAAACATTAATCTATCCCCTACTCAGCACTAACCTAGCACTAACCCTACCTCAAATCCTAAATATAACCCTAACCCTAACTCTAACCCTAACCCTAACACTAAACATAAAGTCCTAAATCCAACCCTAAAAGTAACCCTAAACCTAACCCTAGTATTA
>NW_008343762.1:0-215 GCF_000622305.1 Nannospalax galili | reverse complement strand
TCTTACCTTCAAGTTCTGGGAGGCTGTCAAGGGTTACGGCAATAGCCTGAGTAATTTTGGGAGTCACTTGGCCCATCTTGGTCAACAACTCAAAGGAAGGTATCTCCTGTCTGGCACTGTTTCTTGTTATGTAGCCTATAGATATACCCATATTAGTCAAAAAACTACTGACAAATTATACATACATTATCTCTACATGAGTCTGTGTGTATAGC
>NW_008343761.1:231-840 GCF_000622305.1 Nannospalax galili | reverse complement strand
GACACCAGCTGCTCAGGCACTAAGGTCAACAAACGATGAGTGGGACCTCATCAAACTACAAAGCTTCTGTACAGCAAAAGAAACAACCAAAGAAAGGAAGAAGAAACACATTGAGTGAGAGAAAATCTTTACCAGCTACACATCCAACAGAGGATTAATATCCAGAGTATACAAACAACTCAAAAAACAAACAAAAAAAACAAACAAAATAAATGACCCAATAAAAAGATGGGCTTTAGACCTGAACAGAGAGTTCTCAAACGAACAAATAAAATGGCTAAGAAGAACCTTGAAAAGTGCTCAACATCCCTAGTAATTAGATAAATGCAGATAAAAATCACATTAAAATTCTATCTTACCCCAGTCAGACTGGCTAAGATCAAGAGAATGAAAGACATCAGATGGTAGAGAGGACGTGGAGAAATAGGAATTCTCATTTATTGCTGGCAGGAATGTAAACTCGTGCAACCACTCTGGAAAACAATATGGATAACTCTTAAAAAAACTAAAAATAAACCTACAGTATGATCCAATTACACCACTCCTTGACATATACCCAAAGGACTCATCATACTGTAGAGATACCTGTACATTCATGTTTGTTGCCGC
>NW_008343761.1:0-171 GCF_000622305.1 Nannospalax galili | reverse complement strand
TAAAATGTGGTTCATATATACAATGGAGTTCTACTCATCAATAAGAAAAGATGAAATTATGAAATTTGCAGGTAAGTGGATGGAACTAGAGAGTATTATACTAAGTGAAATAACACAAACGCAGAAAAATAAGTGATGTATGTTCTCCCTCACAGATTTTAGCACCAATCC
>NW_008343760.1:2505-6129 GCF_000622305.1 Nannospalax galili | reverse complement strand
GTCGAAAACGATCAGGAAGCAGCACCAGTTCCCCAGGTGTCTGGGGACCCCTCTCTCTCTTTTTAATGGACTCTCACTATGTAGCCCCCATCTCGCCTGGAACTTTCTATGCAAACCAAGCTGGATTTGAACTCACAGAGATGGCCTGCCTCTGCCTCTCAAGTGCTAAGATTTGTAGAACCCCAAGACCCTCTTCATTCACCCGCTACCCCCCAATCTCTCCAGACCCCCACTAATTGCTCTTTTAGCTTCTGTAAAATGCTTGGCTGCTGCTTTAGACATGCCTAGACATCCCTGGCATGCCTGACCCCCGCCTGCTGGGATAGTGGTTTTAAACTTCGAACTGTTCCTTGATAGATAAGGGAGAATGAGACGCATGTGTATAAAGCGTATGACTAGAAAATCGGTTACAACCCAGAAGAGAGAACATATGTTAGCCAGCTTCTGTCACAAAACACCGGAGATAACCTAGGTAGAAAGAGGGAGGGCTTGTTTTAGCTTACCGTCTGGGGAACTTTAGTCCATGACCATTCATGGCAGGAGCATGTAGGAGGGTGAGCTGCTGAAGTCTCAGTCGGGAGGAGAGGGCTGGATCTTGCTGCCCCCAATGACTTAAGACCTCTCAGAGTTCTGTCCCTTCCCAATAATGCCACAGGCTAGGGACCAAGCTGTCGACACGTGGGCCTTTGAGGGATTACCTAAGAGCCAAAGCATAGCCAGAAGTTGCCTGAAGAAGGAACACGAGTGAAAGTCTGTGACCACACATGTCCCGACCCTTGTAAGAATAGCTGAAGTCATGGCAGAGGAGCCACAGGGCGTGCCCTTGCAACAGAATGCTCTAGTCATGAGAGGCCCAGTTTTGCTACAACACATGTTCAAAAATTCTCATTCTAATAAATTGGAGAGCATGCTTATTAAGAATCCTGGGATGTTTACTCCAGGATGTACCAAAAATATCTTGAAAATTACTTTCAAATAAATTTCTCAGAAGAGGTCTCTATAAACATAGGACCGGTTATTGGAAACAGGTCTTCTGACCCTACAAATACATAAACATGCTGGAAATTCCTAAATATCCTTCCGTTACTCTCCCTTACTCTTAATTTTGTGTGCAAGTGTGCTTATATATAATATTTATATGTTTCTCTAAGGTCAAAAATAAATAAAAGAGAAAAGGGGGGCATTCCTAGGCTCCAGAACCTAAGAGGGATCGTCAGCCAATCAGTCTCCATGTCAACGCGGTAGACCCTGGTGTAAAGTTACCCAAGCAGAAACTTGAAAACATTTTTCCTGCCGTTCCCAGAGAAACTCAAAGCAAAATCACTGTCAGAGCTCAAGACAAGGGAAATTCTCTTCTGCACAAAATTACCCCCCCCCAGGGGCTGGAGCGATGGTTCAGCAGTTAAGAGCACTGGCTGCTCTAGCAGAGGACCTGGGTTCGATTCCCAGCACCCACATGTTGGCTAACAAATGTTCATAACTCCAGTTCCAGGGGAATCTGATGCCTCTCCTGACCTCCACGGCATTGCACCACACTGGTGCACTCACATTCATGCAGAGAATACACTCATACACATAAAATAATAAGTAATTAGGAGACTAAGCACCTCAGCCCTTTTCAATGGCATGTGACTTAAGGACCTCCTCCTAAAAGTTCCATCACTTCCTAACAGGACATCAAGTCTTTGACAAGCAGAGAGTTAAGGGAAACTTCTCTAAGCCATAGCAGATGCCATCCACTTTAATATAGAGGACACCGGGGGAAAGAACACTCCCCATGACCACACCTCCTCCAAGATACCTGTGGTGTTTTGCTAAGTACTGTGTATCTCCCTCACCGAAGTCCTGCATGGATGACAGGAGTCGCTGTGCCACTTTTCCCAGCGAGACACTTCATCCAGGTAGAGAGGGCACTGACAGACCAGAGAAAAGATTTTACCCGAGGTCAGCCTGATGAATCAATGGGTTGATTGGGTTACTTTCAGGAGCAGGGTGACTATCACCAGGCATCAGGAGTCACCTGAGCAGCTTCCTGCAGCTACTTATAAGTCCTCCACCCCAAGACAACTGCTTCCTTCTTAAAGAAATAAGCTCCAGGAAAGGAAGGGCAGAGCCGTGCCAGGATCTCAGGGAGGCCAGTGCCTTCCTTCATCCTTCATGGAAAGATGCTGAGTGATCCAGTCTCATGGTGAGGGTCTCCTGCAGCCATCACAGCTGCTAATTCAAGGTGGCAATGGCCATTTCCAGCTCAGGGGACATGCCTACACAACAAGCATCAAAGGCAGAAGAAATTTTCTCAGAGCAGGGCTCCTTGAGTTTCCCATCATCCTCCAGTGCCTCTGTGACCATCAGTGCTCGGAAATTCAGTTGAGGGCAAGTCTCCTGAGGGTCACTCCATATTGAGAGGCCTAACCAGGGCTCAGTTCTCCTTTTCTTCCAGTCTGGTGTCCTAGACTGTTTTTAACTTAATGTGTGAATAGGGGCTGGAGAGATGGCTCAGTGGTTAAGAGCATTGGCTACTATTGCAGAGGACCCAGGTTTGGTTCCCAGCACCCACATGGTAACTCACAGCGCTCTGTAACTCTAGTTCCAGGGGAATCAGATGCCCTCTTTTGTTCTCTGTGAGTGTTGCATGGCACAGATACATTTACATACCCCTAGGCAAAGCTCTCATACACATAAAATAAAAATTAAAAATACATTGTATGAAATTCTCAAAGAAAAAGAAAGATTATGAACACTACCTCTACAAGTTAAAGAAAATAGAAAAAATAAACCAGTACTTATCATGTTAAGAACATATGTCTAAAAATGTCACAATGAACCCTGTTTCTTTGTAGGCTAGCCAAAAAAAATTAATTAGAAAAAGAATCAAAAGCTGGAGATGGTGGTGCATGCCTTTAATCCCAGCACTCAGGAGGTAGAGGGAGGTGGGTCTCTGTGAGTTCAAGGCCAGCCTGGTCTACATAGTGAGTTCCAGGTCAGCTGGGGCTACAAGGAGACCCTGTCTCCAAAGAAAAAAGAAAAAAAAGAAAAGAGCATTCTCTTAGTTTCCCATTTATTTATGCTTTTGACAAGGTTTTGTTATGCAGCCTTGACTAGCCTGGTACTCACTATTCTCTGCCCTTGAACTCACAGCAATCCTCCTGCTTTGGCCCCCAAATGTTGGTATTATGGGCATGTGCATATTGCCTTCAGATTATTTGTTTTTTGGTGTGTAAGTTTTTGAGCTCTTTACATGTCATGGATATTGGTCTGTTGAATAAATACCTGGAAAATGTTTTCCTCCATTCTGTAGTGTCTCTTCATTCTGTTAACTGTTTCCCTGGCTCTGAGAAGCTTTTGTTTACTCGTGTACTTTGTGTGTGTGTGTGTGTGTGTGTGTGTGTGTTCCTGTGGGAGTAGTTGCCTGTATATGGATATGCATATAGAGACCAGAGGACTACCTGAGGTGTCCTCCTCAAAAAAAGCTTTTCAATTTGATAGAATCCCAGTGATCAGCTCTTGTTATTTCCTGAATTGCTGGAGTCCTACTTAGAAAGCCATCACCTGTGTCCATATCTTGAAATGATTCCTCCAGTTTCCTCTAGTAGTTTCAAAGGTTCAGTCCTATGTTAAGAGCTC
>NW_008343760.1:0-1401 GCF_000622305.1 Nannospalax galili | reverse complement strand
CACAAGCGGGCTAGGCCAGCGCGGTGCCACCGCGGGTTCTAAAAAGAATCCCCAGGAATGTACTTCCAAAGCAGCGAACTTGGACCCTCAGGCTGCCTCTTTTACTCTGAGAACTGCCACCGAGCTGGGCAACACCAAGACCAGTTTAGTTCAGACTTGCCGTCTGCTCTGAATCTTCTCCTGAGTCGGCTTTTCTGCACTGTGACTGTCCTGTACCTTTCTGCCCCTCCTCTCTGCCACGCTCCTGGGTCCCGGTACTCAGCGTTTCCTCAGTCACCTCACTGAGAAGCGTTTCCTGGCTGCTTTGATTCTTAGCCATTGAGAAGCTAGAATGTACTGCTTGCTCCTCATCAGTCTCACTATGTAGACCAGGCTGGCCCTGATCTCACAGAGATCCCCTGCCTCTGCCTCTCCAGTGCTGGGTTGAAAGGTGTGTGTCACCACTGGAGGCGCAATATTTTTATTTTTATTTTTATTTTATGTGTATGAGTGTTGTGCCTGCATGTATGTAAGTGTACCCATGTTGTGTGGTGCCCACGGAAGCCAGAACAGGGTGTTGAATTCCTTGGAACTGGAGTTACAATCAGTTGTTAGCTACTATGTGGGTGGTGGATTCGAACCTGAGTCTTCTGCAAGAGCAGCCGCTGTTCTTAACCACTGGGCCATCCCTCCGGCCCCCCAATTTGCAATTAAAAAATTTATTTTTGTTTTTGAGTGTTTTGCCTCGGTGTGTGTAAGCACACCAAGTGTGCCTGCTGCTCACTGAGGCCAGAAGATGGTGTCAGATCCCCCGCAACTGGAGTTAAGGACTAATTGCCATGTGGGTGCTAGAAACCAAACCCAAGTCCTCTGGAAGGGCAGTAAGTGCTTTTAATTGCTGAGCCATCTCTCCAGCCCCCCATTTTGCAAATACTTAATTGAAGATTTTGCATCCATAGAGATATTGGTCTGTAGCTTTCTTTTTTGGTAACATCTTTGTTTTGGTATCATGATAACACCAGCCTCAAAATGAACTGAAAGGTGTTCTTTCTTCTGCTTTCTGGAAGGGGTTGCGCAAAATTGGTGCATAATTTTCTTTGAGTGTTTAATAGAATTCTCTTATGGAAAGCCAGGTGTGGTGGCTAGTGCCTGCAGTCCCAGCACTTCTGAAGCAGAGGTAGGCAGATCCCTGAAAGTTTAGGGCCAGCCTGGTCTATATACATAGTGAGTTCCAGAGTAGTCAAGGCTACACAGGGAGACCCTGTCCTGTCTTAAAACAATACAATACAGAGGGTGGGTTCCGATCTCCATCCTTGTTGGGGCTGGGATGTTGGCAGACCAGACCGCCAGAGAATGCCAGGTTCTGGCCTTCCTCTGGCATAGGGGCTGAGAATGCAGGGGATTGCCTGAGAGTTCCTGGAA
>NW_008343759.1:0-939 GCF_000622305.1 Nannospalax galili | reverse complement strand
AAATTTATTAGGGTAACTGTCAGTGTTGAGGTCTAATTGGAAAATATACATTTACCCTTCCACGTCCCATAAGGTACATGGAGCATTTCAGGAAAGAGGAATGAATGAATATAAGGATCAAAGCATGGGGAGAATTTCTGTGCAATTTTCTCCTCAGGACAAGACATGACTGTTGCACTCATGAACTCAAGGTATCTGAGGTTCCCAACATAAAACCTACAAGAGATTAAGACAACCAAAATTCAAACATGGGTGGAGGAAGGACCCATGATATCCCACCCCTAGCTGAGTATCTACTTTTAGTTGATGGCTGCTGAGGAAGAGTGTTATTTCTATTTGGTGATGTGACTTCTGGTAGATTGCCATTATATAATGGATAGACCCACTCCATACAGCATGGTCATATAGGCAGCAATAATTAGATAGAGTGGAATGTTTTTCAAAAGATATTCCCTGCATTTTGATCAGCTGTGAAAGACTGTAAGTAATAAATGGCTGCTTAGAGAGGAAAAGTTAGTTTTTCTAAGGAAGAGCTCCCTAAGATGTTATCCATTCCCAAGTGGTCATTTGTAAACACGTACACACATGTATCACTAAATGGACTGAGAATATTATAAATGAATGCACATATATGTTTGTATACACCACAATAATATTATAATATATAATCATGAAAGTAAGAAATTGAAAGAGCATATGGGTGGGGGATGTGGGAAGATTCGTAGGTGAAGAGGGATTTGTGAGTGGAACAGATGGAAATAGAGTAATAGTGTATGAAGCATACAAAATACAAAATATAAAATAATATGTTAAGTTTGGAAGGGTGTGATGAAATGTGCCTAGTTGGATTTTTAAGGGAGGAAATAGTAGTTGATTTAATCACAATATATGTTACATATACCTGAAATTCTCGATTAATAAGTTAAAAGGAGCAGAGAA
>NW_008343758.1:0-436 GCF_000622305.1 Nannospalax galili | reverse complement strand
ACAATATTAATTCTACCAATCCATGAGCATGGTAGTTCTTTCCATCTCCTAATATCGTCTGCTAGCTCTTTCTTTAAAATTTTAAAATTTCCACTGTAGAGATCTGTAATGTCTTTGGTTAGGTTTATTCCTAAATATTCTTTTGAGGTTACTGTGAATGGGAGGGTAGTGAAGAGTAAGCTAAAGTAGAAAACATTTGCATGCTGCTTGTGAGTCATTTGTATTTCTTCTTGTAATTGCCTTTTTCTTATTTGACTTGCAAGAGTTTGTTGAATATTAGCTGTGTGGAAAGATAGTGATCTGTTTTCCATTTCATTCACTCTACTTAGTCTTCTCCTGTGGCTTCCATTTGGCTTATTGGGTTTTTCCATCCATGTTCATTTTCGTTGGGTTTTCTTCATCAACATTTCTATCTATTCTGTGAATTACTTTTTCA
>NW_008343757.1:0-578 GCF_000622305.1 Nannospalax galili | reverse complement strand
AAACCTAAACCATAACCCTAAACCTGACCCTAGACCTAACCCCTCTCCTAAACCTAAACCTAAAAATAACTGTGCTATACCTTTAACCTCAGCCCTAACCCTAAGTCTAATCATAACTGTGGCCCTGGGCCTAGACCTAAACCTAACCCTAAAATTAAACCTAACCTTAAGTATAACCCTAGTATTCAACATTGACGTAAACGTACTCTACCACTAGTCCTAGGCATAAACAAAACCCTAACAACAGCCCTAAACATAACCTGAACCCTAAGCCTAAACCTAACCCTTAACCTAAACCTAGCCCCCAAACTCCCTCTATTCCAGTCATAATCATATAAAGTTTACCTAACCTTAACCCTAAAAATGACCCTAGAAATAACCCTGAACCTATACCTAAACTTAAACCTAATCCTAAACTTAGTCCTAGGCCTAAACCTAACCTTAAGCCTAGCCTTAACCCTAACCCTAACCAAAACCCAAATCCTCACCTAATCTAATCCTTCACTGACCGAAACCTTAGCCCTAAACCTAAACATAACCCTACCTTAACCCCCACATTATCCCTCACCAAAACCCTA
>NW_008343756.1:0-444 GCF_000622305.1 Nannospalax galili | reverse complement strand
CAGTTAAATCTCTAACTTAAGTGTGTTGAGTAAGGAGAGAGAGAGAGAGAGTAGCAGGGAAAGAAGAGGTTGTATGGGGAAGAGAATGAGGGGAAAGAAGGAGGGAGGGAGGAAAGAGAAGGAGGAAGCGAACAAGATCAAATCAGCCAAAATATGAAAAGTAGATGAATCTGGATAAAGGTATGTGGTACAATAAGATTTTAATTTTTATTTTACATTTTTATCAAACTAACATCTAAATGAAATAGCTACAAACTATACACCCTTAATACACTGGATAAAAGTGTTCTTACTATAGTTTTCCTTCTTGGGATGCTAAAGGACTAATATGACCACAACTGACCATTTGACAGTAGTATTTTCACTCTAAATTATTATACTGATTTTTTAGCACATAATCCTGCTTTTCTAAAGTTAAATCCAAAAAAATAGCTTTTTAAGGGG
>NW_008343755.1:0-1037 GCF_000622305.1 Nannospalax galili | reverse complement strand
ATGACTCAGAAGCCAAAAGTGATTAAAAAGGGGGAGGGGGGCTGGTTATGAAAATTCTGCCAATTATGTCCGATTTCTAAAGGAAAGTCTCTGACAGGACATAATTTTATGGCTGAACGAGACGGGCTGTGATTTGGATGGACGGCTAAGTGCTGGGGTCTCCTAGTACCCTAAAGGGTCTGGAGGGCCGGCCTGATCGGTGCCGATACAGTGGACAAGGGACCTCCCTCTACTTGGGCAGCAGATAGCACCTATCTCACGGATTCCATGCGGCCTCTTCCGTTTGGATAGTGCAGTTTGGGCCTGGAGATCATGATGAATTTCCAGCCCTTCTGAAAAAAAAAAAAATGCGGCACTGAGCACCTTGCACACCCAGGGTCTTAACGTTAAAGCCTCAACCCAGGGCTCCGAGCCTTAGGTGATATGCAGGACTTTGGTATGGTACTGCAAAAGGTTTTATTCCTGCGTTTTCCCTCACTCCATACAAACATGCCACCATTTGAAACATGAAAGAAACCGCAGAAGCTCAGCTTTGCCTTCTGGTTTCTTATTCTCGGGAAGCAAGGCCAATTTGTTGTAAACACATTTATTTATTCCTGAAGTGCAGTATTGCACGGTTCTGCACAGTGTTAGAATATTTTTTGACCTTAGGAATCTTGGGACTTTCCAAATTTACCTTGGAGGGAGAGTGCTGTCGGAGAGTGCAGGGCGGGATTGCAAACCTAGGGCCCACACTCGTCATCTCCCAGTTGGACCAGACACAGCACGTGCTCAAGTTCCCTAATTTCCCTGTCTTTCTACCTTGCCTCAAGTGCTCACTTGACCATGCCAGGCCATCTGTGTGTTAAAATGAATGTGGAGAATGCTGTTGCCCTAAGGTTACTGCTCTGGAGCCTCTAGACGAGAGCCTCTGGGGTATCTGAGGCCACACTTATACTGTGAGGCCTCTGGTAACAGAAGCTACGTTTGTACCCAGTCGTCTTTGCTTCTAACCTGAGCCACAGTCTCTTGATGCTGTGCTACCCTGTCCTGGAACC
>NW_008343754.1:0-256 GCF_000622305.1 Nannospalax galili | reverse complement strand
GTGCCATCAAAATTTTACAAGTTGACTTCACAATGTTTCTTTGTCATTTCATAATGCTCCATTGTGACATCACAACACTCCAGTATGCCAATACTATTGCCCCATTTGTCTATACATTGCTCCATAGTGCCATCAAAATGTTACAATATGAATTCACTGTGTTCATTTGTGACATCACAATGCTGCAATGTAACATTAACGCCCTATATGCCATTGTATTGTTTCAATGTGCCATCACAATGCTACCCTAGGACTT
>NW_008343753.1:0-466 GCF_000622305.1 Nannospalax galili | reverse complement strand
ACCTAAACTTAACCCTAAACCAAATCCTAACAGTAATCCTAACTATAATACTCACTGTAAACCTAACACGAAACTGAAACATAATAGCCCTAGTGCTACCACTATTCCTAATGCTAAACATAACTCTAGACATAATCCTTACCTAAACTAAACCTAATCCTAACCATAACCCTAAATATCATCATAGCCAAATTCCTAAGATTAAACCTACCCTAAAAATAACCCTAGGTTCCTCATCCTAACTTTAACTCTAACTAACCCTAAGCTTAGCACTAACCATAACTGAAATCCCAACTCTTATCCTAACCCTAACCCTAACCCTGACTCTGACCCTAAACCTGAATCTAAGCCTAATCCTTCACTTAGCCAGAACCCTATTCCTACAACTAACCCTAACACTAACACTAATCCCTAATCATAATACTAAATCCTAATCCTAAATTTAGCCTAACTTTAGTGTTAAGCT
>NW_008343752.1:0-539 GCF_000622305.1 Nannospalax galili | reverse complement strand
CCCTCCCCCAGCACTGTTTTTCCCTAGTTACTCTGGGCTCCAAGTTGGGCTGGATTCATCCTTGCTGTTCCCTGGTAACCAATGGCCCGATGGCCCACCCCAGTCTAGTCCTACCCTCTAATCCCTTGAACTCACCACACATGATGTGGAGTGATGTAATGAAGGGCTTAATGCTTATCTTAACCCAAGGGAACAGGGTGAGGGGCTGTTCCATCCTCAGTGGTGTCCACTGTACTCAGGGGCAGCTGTTCCCATGTGGTAGGAATTTCATGAAAATGGACGATGCTGGTGGGCTGGTATGAGCCTTTCTATCCAGGCACTCAGGGAGCTGAGGCAGGAGGCTCAAGAGTCAAGCTAGCCTGGGCTACGTAGGAAGACCCTGTCTCAAAAAAATAGTAGAGACTTGCTCCAGGTCACATGCTGCAGAGTGGTGAATCCAGGGTCAGGATTAGGACTCAGCTCCCTTCCCTCCAGAGTGGAGCCTCCCTTCAGTAGTTTGGTGTGGAGGACAGGGATGGGAGCCTCAAGGAGCCCTGCCT
>NW_008343751.1:0-263 GCF_000622305.1 Nannospalax galili | reverse complement strand
GAGGAATTTTGTCTATCAGACTGGCCAATAGGTATGTCTCAGTCATTTTCTAAGAAAAACAATTTTTTTGGGGGGGGTATTTTTGAGACAGGGGCTCCCTGTAGCCCCAGCTGTCCAGGAACTCACTATGTAGACCAGGCTGCCCTTGAACTCACAGAGATCCGCCTTCCTCTGCCTCCCAAGTGCTGGGAGTAAAGGCGTGCGCCACCACGCCGGCAATTTTTTATTATTTTTATTTTATGTACATGAGTGTATTGCCTGCA
>NW_008343750.1:0-405 GCF_000622305.1 Nannospalax galili | reverse complement strand
AGCCGCCGCCCTCCTCCCTCAGCCCGCGCCCGGCTGCGCCTCCCCGCCGGCACTGCCCCGCGGCCGCCGCCACAACAGCACCTCAGAGCCTCAGAGTCAACTAGGTCACGCCTCGCGCTACCCTAACACCGGCGCAGGCCCCGCCTCCCGGCCACTAGGCAGCGCCGCCGCCCATTGGCTGTTCCGTCCGCCGCTCTCCGCGTTCCAACTGAGGCGCGCCCAGACTTCAGCCTCAGGGCGCAGGCGCAGGCGCAGGCTCGGGCCCGACGCCGAGGACGTTGGGGCGCTGAGGGGGCGGGGCCAGAGCTGGAGGGGCCGGGAGGGCGGGGTCGGGGCGTGGAGCTGACTGGGTGGGAGCGGGAGGTGCGGGGCCTGAGGGCGGGGCCTGTCCGCAGGTGCGCCGGA
>NW_008343749.1:0-202 GCF_000622305.1 Nannospalax galili | reverse complement strand
CCTTACTGTCCTCACTGCCCTCACTGTCCTCACTGTCCCTCACTGCCCTCAGTGCCCTCACTGTCCTCACTGTCCTCACTGCCCTCCCTGTTCTCACTGTCCTCAGTGCCCTCACTATCCTCACTGCCGTCACTGCCCTCACTGCCCTCAGTGTCCCCACTGCCCTCACTGCCCTCACTGTCCTCACTGCCCTCACTGCCCT
>NW_008343748.1:635-1518 GCF_000622305.1 Nannospalax galili | reverse complement strand
TTCTCCCTCATATGTGGATCCTAGATCCAGACTCTGATAAGTTTGCAACCAGACATAACCTACAGTTATGTAGGAACCAGGATAATGGAAAGGAAACAGGGAGGTAAAGGAAAAGAAATAACCTGAAAGAGAACAGTAGGAAACAGGCCTTAATAAGGGAGATATGGATAAAAATTGGGTTAGTTTAAGGGAGGGAAGGGTATACAAGGAACCTAGGGGATAAAGGGAAAGAAGGAGCTCAAGAGAGGTAGGACCGTAGAAGAAGGGTATTATTAAGGGAGAAAGGGGGGAAATGGGGGCAACTTAAGTGGGAAAACCATGATGGAGGGGTGAGACAATGAGAGGTAAACAATGCCTAGGTAGTTTTGAAAAACAAAGAGAACCATATTACTCCTACAACCTATTGACAAATTAATTATACATAGCAGATCAAGAAATTATGTCTAGGTAAGGTTTATCTGAGAACAGTTGGTCTTTGCCCAAGATTTATCTACGTGAAACCCAGTAATTAAAAGTACCAGACTGGTGGAACTTAACTTCTTGGGTGTTTAACAGACATACTTTGAGGCCTATAATAATTTGGTCAGGGGACATAAAGGACACTTTTTGCTCCTTGCCCTCCTAGGTCGACTAGTTCCAGGTGACTATGAGCATCTCTCAAAATGTCCTGTAATTGTGGTGGGTCACCTGTCCTCTTGATCAAGGAGGCTGAGGAGACCCCACCAGATGGACATGAACCAGTGTCCAGTCTACAAAGAGGAGGGTCAACACAGAGGAATCATTTCCTCCATGCTTCCAAGCGAAGTCAACCATGGTTGAGCAGGACCTTTGACTTATCTTCACATAGGTGGAACTGGTAAAAGAAAGGAGCCAGGGGCTCCTC
>NW_008343748.1:0-217 GCF_000622305.1 Nannospalax galili | reverse complement strand
CCAACAACACAGCAGACAGTAGCAGGGATATCAGAGTATAAGGGCTCTGGGCTCTAGTGGGGGGAGGGAGGCTACGGGAGGGTGCTACATGAGAAGTGGGTGTATAAATAAATTTTTTAAAAAAAAAGAAGAAAAAAATAATTCTTCAAAGCAAAAAAATTTGGTACTTAATAATTAGTAGATGTGAAAAACATTACCACTGAAATCTACCTAATGA
>NW_008343747.1:4720-6833 GCF_000622305.1 Nannospalax galili | reverse complement strand
TCAGTGCCAGCCTGCACAATTTATCAAGACTCTGTCTCAAAATGAAAAGTAAAAAAAGGGCTGGTCAAGGTGGCACATGCCTACAATCTCTACCCTTGGGAGATAAAGGCAGGAGAATCAGGAATTCTTTGACTACTGGAGACCGTGTCTCAGGAAAAAAAAAAACAAAAAAACTCCCAGTACTTAAATAGAAGTATCTGTGAAATCAAAGCTGGCCTGAGCTACATAGCAAGATCCAGGCCAACCTGTGATCCTCTCCGGAGACAGGCAGTAGGAGACAGGAGGATTAAGAGTTTTTGACCAGCCTAGACTACAGAGTAAGACCCTGTCTCAAAAAAAACAAAAGGAAAGTCAGGCATGGTGGCACATGCCTTTAATCCCATCACTCAGGAGGCAGAGGCAGGCAGATCTCTATGAGATTGGTTCAAGGCCAGCCTGGTCTACATAGTAAGTTCCAGGCCAGCTAGGGCTACAGGGAGACCCTGTCTTAAAAAAAAAAGAAGAGTTACTTGTTTCCATTTTGAAGCCATGAAAACCAAGCTTAAGAGGGATTTACACAGCTACCCAGAAGGTGGTGGAAACTAAGGAGTGGATGGAGAAGTGAGACCCACAAATCACCCTGCCTGATGTTTCTTGGGAGATGTAGTGAAAGTTCAATTCTTTCAGATTCCCATTATCCAGATGGAACAAACAGGGGAAAAGCAGAGGGGACAGAACAGGGGCAAAGTTGAAGTGGTGCAGTTTAATGTGGATCTGTGAACACAAAAAGATACATGACTTGACTGGTGGCATAGGCTGTAATTCCAGCTATGGGGGAGGATGAAGTAGAGGGATCAAAAGTTTGAGATTTGCTTGGGCTACAGAGTGAGTTCAAGGACAGTGTGGGCAACTTAGTAAGACCCTGTCTCAAAAAGTAAAAAAGTAGGGTGGAGGTTAGAGGTCCGTTTACATATTCTGAAAGGATCTCACCTAATAGTCACAAGGATACATGTCCGGTTTGACACAGAGGTGGGCAAGGATTGGTTATTAATAGGGCTAAAGATAGCCCAAGATAATCTGGCTCTGAACCTGCAATATTTTTCCAGTTCTCCATAATCATGTGTTAATCAATCAGGCTTTTAGAATCTTTAACACTGTGCTGGATAGCTTTAGTTCTCAACTTGACACACCTGGGTTGAGGGAGCCTCAGTTGGGTAATTGCCTCCATTGGACTGGCCTGTGGCCATGTCCACGGGGCACCTTCTTGATTGTTGAGTGATGTGGAAGGGCCCAGCCCACTCTGGGTGGTGCCATACCTGTGCAGGTGGGCCTATGTTGCATAAGAAAGTAAGCTGAGCAGGGGTCAAGGGAGCAAGCCAGTAATCAGCATTCCTCCATGGCCTATGCTTCAGCTCCTGCTTCCAGCTTCCTGCCCTGAGTTCCTACCCTGAGCTCCCTGATGAACTGAGACCCAGGAGATATAAGGCAACTAAACTCTTTGCTCCCCAAGTTGGTAGTGGTGAGAATGTTTTGTCACAGCAATAGAGAAACAAACTAGGACAGAAACTGGTACCAGAGAGTGGGGCATTGCTGTGACAGACCTGATGTTGGTGTTGAGGATTGTGGAAGTGTTTGAAACTTTTGGCTGAAAAAGCCATTGAGAGCTTAGAGTTTGTTGCTGTGGAGCTTGGAACTGTTATGCTGAAAGAGTTGTGAACAATGGAGGCCTGGCTTGTGAAGCTTCAAAGGGAAGCAGAGACTGTCAGGGCTGTTTGTATGATATTTTGAATCTGTGGGTTCTGGTCTTCTGGGGCTGAAGAATCAACTGTGATTAAGAAGAGTCCTCTTTGCTTTCCTGGGACAATTAATGCTAGTTAGCTGGGCCTGAAAAATCAGCTCTAAGTAGCAAAATACCAACATCACTTGGTGAAGTCTTGAGGGAGGTGTTTCCTCAGAGTCAGTGCACAGAGGGAACCTGAGCCTCCATCTCAAGCCAGAAGCAGAACTTGGTAATGTGCAAGAGTCTCCTGCATGGTTCTGGTGTCAAAATTAAGAAGGGGTCACAGAGAGCAGCTGAGGCTTGGCACTGTGAGAGGCCAGGAAAGGCCATAGGTGAAAGTGCAGCTTCAGTTGC
>NW_008343747.1:0-1982 GCF_000622305.1 Nannospalax galili | reverse complement strand
GGAGTCCTGGCTGCCCTAGGTGGGGGTTGGGAATTGAACTTGGGTCCTCTGGAAGAGCTCTTAAACACAGAGCCATTTCTTCAGCCCCTAACTTTTTTTCCTAACAGAGCAACACATTAAAACAAGCTGTGCCAGCCCTGTGGTTTGTGGCCCCTCTGTGTCACAGCAGCTGAGCAGAGCATGAGACACAGACAGTAACTTGAGCTTTGTTGCAGTAAAGTTCTAAATATTCTAAGGTTTAATTTTTATTTCCTCAAGAAGGAAAGGTCTTGAGACCCTGGAGATTAAGCTTTAGGAAGTGTGGAAGCCTCAGATAGAAAAGACTCCACTTTTCCCCCTCACTACAGAGAGACTGGAAAAATCCCTGGACTGTTCAAGCCTGGGGATCCTCATTTGCAAGAGGGCAGTAATAAAAGTCCTTAGTTCCCTAGGCAGTCATGAGGATTAACTGAAACAAGGCCTTCAGCTCCAGCCAGGAGGGCTCAGCATGGGATCACTATTGTTGATAATGATTATTATTACTATGACCAGGGGGACTTTGGGAGGAGCAAATGGAAGGACATATGCAAATCCTCCAGCGTGCAATGTCTGTCCCACTGGAGACCTTAATAAAGGCTCCAAACCACCCCGCTCTAAACTCTACCCCCTCACTCCAGGCCAGTCCACATAGGCTTTCCCAGCATCCTCCATTCTCCCCAACCCAACTGCATGATCTTCTGCACCCCATAGGCCTCAGCAGAGACCGGAGAGGTGCCCACGGCAGCTGGCCAGGGTCCGAGAGAGGACCAGGCGCCTAGGGAGGAGGGTTCCAGCCAGACCCCCGCCCATTGTCTCAGCCCTAGGGCCCGCCAGCCAGCTGATGTCTTGGATCCTTGACACCAGCTGGCTAGGCCCCACACCACCCCTTAAACGCCCTCATCCCTGGTCCCTCCCTGTCTCTCTCCTCTCACTGCCCCCAGAGTCATGGTGTAATCAGAGGGCCTGGGCTTTTGTCCCTCCAATCAGAGGCTGATTTGCATTCTTTGGCAATTTGCATGGCCCATTCATTTGTGGAGGTCTAGGCTACTGCAGAGCCTGTGGGGTCCTTTGGATTTATTTATTCCAGTGTTCTGTTTTTGTAGCCCTGGCTGGTTCTTGAACTCACTGTGTGAGTCCAAGCTGACCTTGAACTCAGGGTGATCCTCCTGCCTCAACGAAGTGCTGGAATTACAGCCTGCAAGTCTGCATCTCTGCCTGCAGTTCTAAGTGATAGGTAAAAAGTTGGGAGTGGCGAGCGAGCGGATGGAGGAGGCACAGATAGAATTCTCAGCGGGATACCGCTTTATTTTGCACGGGACACGTTTCCCTCCAGGAAGGGAAAGATGTCAGCCCATGGGTTGTGAGCTGGGACTTATATATGGGGGTTTTAGGGTGCAGAAGGGGGGGAGTGTTTGGGGGAAATATCAGGCAGGGTGAAGCAGGAAAAGCAGGGCTTGTAAACCTGGCTCCGTTCAGTCTGCCAGGTAGGATCTGGGTCTGGAAGTGTTTACTTTTTCCCTCTTAAGATAAGAGAAAAGCTGTTGTGATAACCAGCTTCTAAAATCTCTGGTTAACAGGTAGAATCTGCTTAACTTGTCTTTGGGGATCAGAGGAAAGGCAGGCTGCTTCTCAGCAGAGTTTGTTTCCCTTGACTTCAAAGGCCAAGGTGCTTATCAGCTCAGTTCCCTTTTTCCGGCTCCAAAAGTCTGTAGGTCCCTGTTGGGGAGGGGGAAGCTGCTGCTGTTTGGAACCCTAATACTAAGGGTTTTTTGTTTTGTTTTGTTTTGCTTTGTTTTGTTTTTGAGGAAAGGTCTCACTATGTAGCCCTGGCTGGCCTGGAGCTCACTATGTAGACCAGGCTGGTCTCTGCCTCCTGAGTGCTAGGTGTTGGGTTTTTGCTTTTTTGAGGCAGGGTTTCACTATGTAACTCTGGCTAGTCTGTAACTCTTATGTAGACCCACTGA
>NW_008343746.1:0-400 GCF_000622305.1 Nannospalax galili | reverse complement strand
AAACCTAGCCTTAAACCTAACCCTAACTATAAGCATAATACTAATCCTAGATGTAGCCTTACCCATACCCTAATATTAAACTTTGAATTAATCCTAATCCTAACCCGAGCCCTATCCGTAAACCTGACCCTATCCCTATCCCTAAGCCTACCCCTAACCCTAATATTATCATACTCCTAAGCTTAACCCTATAAATAAACCTAGCCTCAAACCTAAGCCTAACTCCTACCCTAGCCCCATTTGTTGTCATGCCATTTCCAATGGAGGCCACGTGAGATCCTCCGTGGGTTGAGGCTGAAGCTTCAAGGAAGGTTGCCTCTTGGAACAGGCAGTCCAAAGATCTTCAGTTTACTTGGCTGTATTTTGCTTGCTATTATCTTTATGACTGTCATTCTTTTAT
>NW_008343745.1:0-682 GCF_000622305.1 Nannospalax galili | reverse complement strand
CCTGGAACTCACTTACTTGAACTCAGTATTCTTATAAATGAAAAAAAAAACAACCAATTTTTTCTTTAGTTTTGTTTATAAGGGATATCATGAAACTGTTTGATTTTTACAGGGCAATGCATTTGAGTAATGATCCTTTCGCTTCCCAACTTTCTGTGGGTTTTCTTTCTTCATTTTCACCACTAGCTACACAGCATCATGGTACTATTCTTTCTCTGCATTTATTTGTTCAGGGATACAGATGGTTATAATCTCAGTTGCTCTAAAATACTTTGTAGTGTCCACTCACAGCTTATGAATTCCACAGTCTGAACATGTCACTGACATATTTTGAATCTGATTCAATAAAACAGTCAATTACAGAGATAAATCCTTAGAAAAATGGTAGTATATAACCCCTGGTCACGGCGCTTTTTCCAACACATATTGTAATAAACTCTGGGGACTGTATTTACATTGAGAGGACATAATAGGAATTGAATTCTCAATTCTCATTAATATGTGGTTATTCTGGTAAATATAGGGAATTTCAAGGGAAGGGTAAATGTGATACAGGTAAAAGTGGTGTTTCGAGACTGTCTTCAGTTCCTGAAGCTCTGAGAAATGAAACCCTGACAGCGAAACTCAGTTATCACTAGGCAGCAGTACTGAGCATGCCCAGTTGAATGACTTAGGTTGTATT
>NW_008343744.1:0-524 GCF_000622305.1 Nannospalax galili | reverse complement strand
CCTTGACCCATTCATCATTCAGGAATGTGTTGTTTAATCTCCATGTGTTCACATGGTTACTAGGTTCTTCCGGTATTTATTTTAATCTTTATTGTATTGTGGAATGATAGAATCCATGGAATTATATCAGTCTTTTTGTATTTGTTGAGGTTTGTTGTGTGCCCCAGTATATGGTTGATTTTGGAGAAGGTTCCATGGGGCAATGAATAGAAAGCTGGTAGCTCCAAGAGTTCCGTAGTTCTTGGCCAGAGTGCTGTCTGACAAAGTTCCAGCCGAAAGCCAATGGCCGCTGCTCTTTTGCTGGAAATCCCTTCCCCAATTACTCCTGGTTTTTGTAATTTGTATAAACTTCTCTTCTTTAAGTATTCTGATAACCAACTCTGATGATGGAATGGGAAACAAAACCAGGGAAATCTCTGCCTTTAGCAGAATTATTATGTTACTGAAAAAAAAGAAACTAAAAAATTTAAAGTATTCTAAATTCATACTGGGAAAGCCTAATGACACATATGATGACGACATCA
>NW_008343743.1:478-712 GCF_000622305.1 Nannospalax galili | reverse complement strand
ACTATTAGAAGAAAACATTGGAAAAAACCTACAAGATATAGGCGTAGGAAATGATTTTCTAAACCGACATCAATTGCTCAGGAAACAAGGGCGAGATTTAATAAATGGGACCTCATTAAACTAAGAAGCTTCTGTACATCAAAGAAGACAACCAAGGAAACAAACAGAAAACCCACAGAATGGGAGAAAATCTTCACCAGCGACACATCTGATAGAGGTTTAATTACCAGAATA
>NW_008343743.1:0-285 GCF_000622305.1 Nannospalax galili | reverse complement strand
TGGCTAACATCAAGAAAAGAAATGATACCAAATGTTGGAGAGGATATGGGGAAAGGGGAACACTCATCCACAGCTGGTGAGGCTGCAAACTGGTTCAACCCATATGGAAAGCAGTGTGGGGAACTCTTAAAAAACTACAAATGAACCTACCATTTGACACAGTTATACCACTCCTTGGCATATACCCAAAGAACTCTTCCTATTACAGAGACACATGTACATCCATGTTTGGTACTTTTCACAATAACTAAGAGATGGAAGCAACCTAAGTGTCCCTCAATTGAT
>NW_008343742.1:0-1244 GCF_000622305.1 Nannospalax galili | reverse complement strand
AAACACATTGTTAGAACTCCTGTTCTTTCTACAGAAAGCAAGCAAATAGATGCAAAAGGGACACATATTTTTCTGAAGCAAAGAGACTGACAGTTATGGCTATACTTTTTTGCATACAATTCGTAGGAAACAGGTTTTAACACAAATGCTTCTGCTCATTCGTTTTCACTGTTATAAACACATTGTTAGAAGTACGGATGTTTCTACACGAAACAAGCACTTAGATACACAAGGAACACATACGTTTCTAGAGGAAAGAGACTGACAATGATAGAAATACTCTCTTGCATATAATTCCTAGGAAACGGGTTTTAACACAAAGTGCTCCTTTTCATTCGTTTCCACTATTATAAACACATTGTTAGAACTACTGTTTTTTCTGCAGAAATCAAGCACTTAGACAGACAAGCGATACATATTTTCCTAAAGCAAAGAGACAGACAGTGATGGCAGTACTCTTTTGCATATAATTCGTAGGAAAAATGTTTTAACACAAAATGCTTCTGTTAATTCGTTTTCACTGTTATAAACAGATTGTTAGAACTACTCTTCTTTCTACACAAAGCAAGCACTTAGATACACAAGCGACACATATATTTCTAAAGCAAAGTGAATGACACTGATGGTAATACTCTTTTGCACACAGTACTTAGGAAGCGGGTTTTAACACAAAATGCTTCTGTTCATTCGTTTTCACTGTAGTTCACAAATTGTAAGAACTACTATTCTTTCTACAGAAAGTAAACACTTATATACACAAGCAACACATATTTATGTAAAGGAAAGAGGCATAGACTGAGGGCAATACTCTTTTTCATACAATTCTTTCGAAACTGGTTTTAACGCAAAATGCTTCTGCTCATTCGTTCTCACTGTAGAAAACACATTGTAAGAACTACGGATGTTTCTACAGGAAAGAAGCACTTAGATACACAAGGGACACATATTTTTCTAAAGCAAAGAGACTGACAGTGATGGCAATATTCTTTTGCATACAATTTGTAGGAAACGGGTTTTAACACAAGATGTTTCAGTTCATTCGTTTTCACTGTTATAAACACATTGTTAGAACTCCTGTTCTTTCTACAGAAATCAAGTACTTCGACACACAAGCGATACATATTTTCTTAAAGCAAAGAGACTGACAGTGATGGCAATATTCTTTTGCATACAATTTGTAGGAAAAGTGTTTAAACACAAAATGTTTCTGTTCATTCGTTTTCACTGCTATAATCACATTGTTC
>NW_008343741.1:0-948 GCF_000622305.1 Nannospalax galili | reverse complement strand
TAATTGTTCCTGCACAATTTCCTTTAAATCCTGTAGCTTTGTCTCAGGTAATATCCTCTGCTCCACCCATACCAGCACCCCAGGGGACCACTGGATAGCTGGAGCCTGAGGGGCAGTGGCCCTTAGAATTGGGGGTGAACCCGATGCTCTTTCTTTGGGTGCCCCCTGTAATTGATATGGCGAGACAACCCTTGAGTTGCTGACTCAGGAAGCCTATCAGACTCTTCAAGATCCAAAAGGTCATCATAAAAGGCCTTGCTATCAGTGGTTATGCAGGCCTGTGCGTCTCCCAAAATATCTTGTCCTATGAGGTTGGCAAATAACCCTGCTGCCACCAGGGGATGCACCTCCCCTTTAGCTCCATTTACATCCTCCCAGGTGAGCCATTCTCGAGTCTCCTCTGATGGGGTGTATCCTCCCACACCTAGGATTCGGGGCCCAGAAACTAGGTGCCATCGTGATGGGACCTCCTACTTTCTAAGAACGGTCCTATCAGCCCACGTGTCCACTAGGCAGCGAAACCTCCTGCCACCTATTTCAAGCTCCATCTTGGGTACTAAGCACTCCCTTGGCCTGGGTTTTGGTGAGTGCCGCTGCCCGCAGGGCTGTGGCACTCGGGGGTGGGGTGGTTCCCTGGCCACCCGGGAACTGAAGGAGCATGGCCCCTCCCCGAGCCACCTTCCCCAAACCACCGGGCCTTTTAAGCTGTCCTGGAACCGGTCACACGCACAGCCAAAGGTCTTTGTTTGTTTGTTTGTTTTTAAATGCCCCTGGTGGCTACTGCCCCACCCGGCTTTCACTTGAGCCCCTGACTCAGGTCACCGGCTTGGGGGGGCCCACGTGCACCCATTAGTTCAAGGTTGGTGGGGTGGGCGGCTTTCGCTGCTGACCCCGTGCGCTCTGCTCTGCCCTGGCCTTCTGCCCAGGAGGCTCTGAAGCTGGCCAGGG
>NW_008343740.1:0-755 GCF_000622305.1 Nannospalax galili | reverse complement strand
GCTCACTGGATCCAATCAGTATAACATCATCAATATAGTGGACCAGTGTGACATTTTGTGGAAGAGTTAGGCAATCAAGATCCCTTTGAACCAAGATATGGCACAATGCTGGAGAGTTAATATACCCTTGAGGCAGGACAGTAAAGGTATACTGTTGGCCTTGACAGCTGAAAGCAAATTGCTTCTGGTGGTCCTTATGAACTGGTATTGAGAAGAAAGCATTTGCTAAATCAATAGCTGCATACCAGGTACCAGGAGTAAGGAAATCACATCTGGTACAGCAGCTACAATTGGAGTCACTGCTTGATCAATTTTTCGATAGTCCATTGTCATTCTCCATGACCCATCTGTCTTCTGCACAGGCCAAATAGGAGAGTTAAAGGGAGATGTGGTGGGAATCACCACCCCTGCATCTTTCAAATCCTTGATGGTAGCACTAATTTCTGCAATCCCTCCAGGGATGCGATACTGTTTCTGGTTCACTATTTTCCCTGGCAGAGGCAATTCCAGTGGTTTCCATTTGGCCTTTCCAAGCATAATAGCCCTCACTCCACAGGTCAGGGAACCAATGTGGGGGTTCTGCCAATTTCTAAATATATTCATCCCAATTATACATTCTGGTACTGGGGAAATAACCACAGGATGAGTTCGGGGACCCACTGGACCCACTGTCAGTTAGACTTCAGGCAAAACTCCATGTATTGCCTGACCTCCATAAGCCCCTACTTTAACTGGAGGCCACAATGCTTTTTAGG
>NW_008343739.1:1220-3189 GCF_000622305.1 Nannospalax galili | reverse complement strand
TATATGAGCAGGACTAATGGGACCCAATGAACTATAAGGTTGAGAAGGGGATATTTCGAGGAGGATGGGGAGAACTGGCAGTGGGAAGAGGGAGGGAGATAAATGTAGTATTTCATTGAACATCTATCTAAAATTCTCAAGAATAAAAAAATACATAAAAAGGTTAAGAATGTTGTCTTTACTTAACAGAGGTTATTTAACCTTTACTTTACGTGGAAAAGTCTCTGAACTCCATTGTTCACGAAACTGGAAACATATCCTATCAGAAACCTGAAACATAACAGACAATTGAAACTGTGACTAACCTTGGCAAGTGGGTCCTGCAAGCTCTTAGTCTAAGTCACAGATGTGATATAGGGGTACCCAAGCTTGCTCTTCTTTCAAATTTTCTACTGTGTTTGAATAGATCCTGAAATTTTTCAGTAGAAGTTTCCCCATTGTGAAGGTCTGAACAGTTCATTCTCCACAACAAGCCTGATGAATGGTCTTGTAAATACTGAAAATGACAAATACTTCAAATCTTTTCTTTCTGAAATAGAGTCTAAAATACTTCATCTTTTTAAATACCATAAGAGTAAATGGAATTTCCCCTAAAGTAGTTTTTGAATATTTGAAATGTCTTAAGAATACTTTGTAACAGTTAAAATTTCTCTTAACAAATATATATAATTCTTGTTACTTTACAAAGTAACAAGTATTTCAAACAATTTGTGAGGGAAAAATGGGAATCAATATGTGATTTACAGGCAACATTGTTGCCTGTTGGAAGGGCTCTACTAATTTTCTTCTATAAAGTTATTATAAATACTTGTATTTGAAGATTACCAAGGTGACATGGTGGATATATTAATTAGTTTCCCTAGAGTAGCATTTCAAAATGTATAAGTACATTGAATCAGTTTGAACTGCTTCAAAATATAGAATCAAAATGTGACTAAATCCTAAAAAACTATTTGGTAAGCCATTTTATGGAATAGTCATCATCCTTCAATGGCATTTTCAAGCATTTGTACTGTTTATACATTCTAATCATTAGGAGAAATTAAGGATCTGGCGCTGATGAATCATTCAGAGAAACAATCTCTAATGGTAAGGACAAAATAAGGTTGGTGACCAAAGCGACTAAAGCAGTTCCTGGGATTAGTTCATAATGTCTTTACAAAGTATTCAGACTTGGGCCATGATCTTTTGGTCTTCTAAAAAGCCAACTTCCCACACTAAATTAATAATCCATGTAAGAGCTATACTTGCATTCATGCCTGCATTAATCCTTTCCTATATGATTAGTAGGCCTATTTAAGCAACCAGAAAAACTCCACAGAATAGGTTCACTCCAGACTACCTCAGTGTAACACTAAAGATAACAAAGTTAATTTATCAAGTGCCAGAGTAGGGTAAGTGATATTAGACCTCTGAGTTTAGAATCTAGTCTTCCCTCAAACACTTGAAATTGCCAATACATCTACTTAAGAAAAATTAAAAACACTGGGCTGTATTACTCAGTAAGATATGTATACTTAGCTGAAATTTAAACTTATCAGCTTAATTATAATTGAATAATGAGGAAGAAAGCCACACCAAATAAAAAACAGGTAGAGAAAGGTTACTTAGTATGCAAATGTAAGGCTAATTTACTGGCACTAATTGCAAAATATTGTTGTTGGCTTTACTGTCTACTGCTGTCATGACGATTTTTCACTAAAAAGCAGGTTAAAATAAAATTTAGCAGCTTAACTCACTTTCTGGGATTCTGTGCATTGACTTAATTTTTTCTTTGCTGTACCAGTGAAAATATATCTTTTAACTGTTTTTTATTTCTTTCCTTATGCATTTCCAACACAGTTTTATCATAATCTTCTTCATATTTTAGTTTTGAGAGCTCAGATTCCTTTTCTTTGCCTTCCAATTCAGTTCTTAGTGAGGCAACAGAATCATGCCTGCTCTGTTCTACCAGACCATCAGCTTCAGA
>NW_008343739.1:0-1116 GCF_000622305.1 Nannospalax galili | reverse complement strand
ATAGAAAATGATATTAAACATCTGCAAAAGGTACTGGACTTTAAAAATATTTATCAACAATATCAACTTCATTACATCAGAGTTATTTAAAAATGAATCTGTTTACACAAATGACTCGATAGGATTTAACATATATGAAAAATGCATGATGTACTGTGGGTGGGCTATGGGTCACATAGGAAAAGGGAGCTAAATATGTTAAAGATGCATGAAATCCATAAAAATTCAATAAAGATATATTTTTAAAGATGAATCCTTATTTTGTGGATTGACCCCACAGCCTCATGCATACTAAGGAAATATTCTAACAGTGAGCTATATCCCGAGGCCTGAAATATTATGTTATTACACATGCAATATGATACTTCAAAAAGTAATATGATAAATGATATTCTTAATAATTGGATTTATCAACAATTCAATAGTACTTTATAATTTCTGTGCAACACTTTCATCTTTCTCCAAGCAGCCATATTTTACTAAGTAGTCTTAAAACTCAGATGACTCTCTAAAATCATTATAAAAGATGAATTTCCTTAATAATATTGTTTTAAACTGAAATATTTGCTAGAAAAAACAGATGTCTTCTTGTTTTTACAAATGCACAAAAAAATGCTACAAGGAAAGAAGAAATACATGTGAATTATACATCAAAATACAATTTTTAGTACAAAAGCAATTGTAAATAAATATAGTAACCTGTAAAATTTGAAGAGCATGATCCAATTCTTTTGTGATTTTCTTTTGCTCTCTTTCTTCATCCTCTTGTATATACTTTACTGCATCCTTGTATTTGATCATATTTTGTTTTATGTGAGTTTTGAGGTTGACTACTTCCTGTTCAAGTTTCTTTCCTAAAAGAAGTTTCTTTTCTTCATCCTTTTCTTCTTCCTCATTTGCCATAGTTAGCAATTTCTGCTGAACAACTTTCATTTTTCCTTTCAAGCATTCCAAATATAGTGATGTGTATTTCACTGTGCTATGACATCATCAACCTGCATCAATAAATTCATATTTTTGGAAGATGATGAATTTGCTGGTAAAGTTATAGAAAAAAAAAACAGGTACCAGGCCATAGAGATGGCCCAGCAGTACAAACACTTGCTGTCAAGCCTG
>NW_008343738.1:0-531 GCF_000622305.1 Nannospalax galili | reverse complement strand
TAATACTAATATTAACCGTTGACTTATCGCTAACTCTAACAATAGCCTTAGGAATAAACCTAACCGACCCCTACCTCTAGCCTTATCCCTAACCCTAACCCTAACACTAAACCTAGACCTAGTGCTAAACCGAACAATATACATAACCCTAAGGAATATCATGGACAGAATAGAACAAGCAGAGCTAATGTTAGGAAGTCCTAAAGATGATGTATTTCCTAAAGGATAGGCAATTCAGGGAAAAGACTCTAATTCTGGTATTAGGAGAAAAAGAAAGTTACCACCAACTGTTATGACTAATTTTGGTCCAGCTTATGTTTTGGCAGGAGGTAGATTATGGCATCTACTGAGAGGGAAAGAAAGTATGTATAAAATTCCAGACCCTATGGATGAACCACTGCTTTTTACAGGAGCATATGATAAGGAAGGGTGTAGATGGGAGGAAAAAGGATTTCTTGGTATTTGTTAAAATTTATGGACAGACTTGCCAGATTTAGGCCACCTTGGTGCCTGCTTAGTAAGGAACAAAAG
>NW_008343737.1:0-987 GCF_000622305.1 Nannospalax galili | reverse complement strand
TGTTAAATCCCAAAATATTTGTGTCACTGTTGCACATACCTTGCCAGAACAATTTTGTTGTAACTCACAGGATGCACATCTGGGTAAAATTGATGATCGGTTTTCTCTATGGAAGCAAAGAAAACACTATGGAGTCTAGTCAGTAGAGATGAAACTTTCAAGTCAGTACCAGCTTGATTTCTCCTTTTGTCTTCTATAGCTCATGGGTGTAGTATCTTCAGCAGCTACATCTTGTCATCAAATCCTGTTGGTTCGAGAGGATTAGTATCTAGAATGTATGATGAACTCACAATATTAGACATTAAAAAATATACAATTCATTGAATATGGGACAAGGACTGGGCAGGCAGTTTTCCAAGGATGGAATCGAAATGTCTAAGGTCTTTTAAAATGTTGTACATCAGGGGCTGGAGAGATGGCTCAGTGGTTAAGAACACTGGTTGTTCTTGCAGAAGGTCTGGGTTTGAATCTCAGCACCCACATGGCAGCTAACAACTGTCCATAACTCCAGTCCCAGGGGATCCGACTACCTCTGCTGACTTCTATGGGCATTGCACAACATGGTGTGCTTACCTACATGCAGACAATACATGGATACACATAAAATTAAAAATACAAATAAAATTTTTTAAGAAGTTTAAAAAAATGTTGCACATCAGTAGTCATAAGGGAAATGAAATTTAAATGATTTTGTGATCCATTCACGATGGTTAACATCCAAAAATCCAGACAACAAACTGAGTGTGGTGGCCCATGCCATTAATCCCAGAATGGAGAGTGGTAGCTGGGCACAAATTCCACCCCTTGGTCAGAAGCTATTGGTAATTAATAGATACTGGGTCAGTGTTCATCAAGGGTGTGTCCCCAGGTATGTCATCTTCTCTCTGTGGATGGTCCCATATTCAAATGTTTATGTTCAGTTCAGTGCAAATCTTTCATTTGGGTAAAAAAATAAAAAACAAAAATCAGAGAGCAAAATATTGGGTA
>NW_008343736.1:0-503 GCF_000622305.1 Nannospalax galili | reverse complement strand
AATATTGTGATGGCAAATAGGAGCATTGTGATATCACATTGGAGAATTTGTCATATTGGATCACTGTGATGTCAAAATGGAACGTTGTGAAGTAATATTGTAACCTCGTGATAGCACAGTGGAACAATATAATCACTCATGGGGCAATAGTGTTGGAATGTTTGAGCATTGTGATGTCACCTTGAGGCATGGTGATGTCACAATGGAACATTGCAAAGTCATATTGTAACACTGTCATAGAATATTGGAGCAACATAAAGGCACATGGGGCGATAGTATTGTTCCATGGGAGCATTGTGATGTCACATTGGAAACTTGGAAGTCCTATTGTAACATTGTGATGGCACATTGGAGCAATATAAGGACACACAGGGCGATAGTTTTCGGACATTGGAGAATTGGGATGTCACATTGGAGCACTGTGATATGACAATGGAGCACTGTAAAGTCAAATTTTAACATTGTCATGGCACCATAGAGCATTGTGATGGCACATTGGGCCA
>NW_008343735.1:0-255 GCF_000622305.1 Nannospalax galili | reverse complement strand
TCATTCTAAATGGAGAAAAACTGGAAGCACTCCCATTGAAATCAGGAACCATACAAGGCTTTCCACTATCTACACTTCTCTTTAACAGTGCTTGAAACTCTTGCAAGAGCAATAAGACAAGATCAGGAAATTAAAGGAGTAATAATTGGAAAAGAAGAGATCAAATTACCCATTTTTGCAGATGATATATCTAAGAGATGGCAGAAATTCGACCAGAAAACTCCTAGAAATTATTAACATGTTCAGTAAAGTGGC
>NW_008343734.1:0-493 GCF_000622305.1 Nannospalax galili | reverse complement strand
ATAACTGTCGTAACTGTCCTAAAGGTCCTAACTGTCATAACTGTCATAACTTTCATAACTGTCCTAATGGTCCTACCTGTCTTAACTGTCATTACTGTCCTAACGGTCCTAACTCTCATAACTGTCATAACTGTACTAACGTTCCTAACTGTCATAACTGTCCTAACTGTCCTAAGTGTCCTAACTGTCATAACTGTCCTAACTGTCATAACTTTCATAACTCTCCTAACATTCCTAATTATCGTAAATGTCATAACTGTAATTACTGTCCTAACTGTGATAATTGTCTTAAGTGTGATAACTGTCCTAACGGTCCAAACTGTGCTAACTGTCCTGTCATAACTGTCATAACTGTCCTAAGTGTTATAAATGTCATAACACTCATAACTGTCATGACTGTCCTAACGATCCTAACTGTCCCAACCGTCATAACTTTCAAAAATGGCGTAGCTGTCATAACTGTCTTAACGGTCCTAACTGTCATAACTTTCAT
>NW_008343733.1:0-704 GCF_000622305.1 Nannospalax galili | reverse complement strand
ATTGTGTAAATGTACCACATTTTTGTTAACCACTCATCAGTTCAGGGGCACAGGATGAGTCCTTTGGGTATAAGCAAAGGAGTGGTATAACCTGGTAGTATGGTAGATTTTTAGTTGTGTGTGTGTGTATGTGTGTGTGTGTGTGTGTGTGTGTTTGTCTTTTTTGAGACGGGGTCTCCTTGTAGCCCCAGCTGTCCTGGAACTCATTATGTGGCCCAGGCTGGCCTTGAACTCACAGAAATCCACCTGCCTCTGCCTCCTGAGTGCTGGGATTAAAGGCATGAGCCACCATGCCTGGCATAGATTTTTAGTTTTTTAAGAGTTCTCCACACTGCTTTCCATAGGGGTTTCACGAGTTTGCAATCCCATCAGCAGTGAATGAATGCTCCCCTTTCTCCATATCCTCGCCAGCATTTGGTATCATTTGTTCTCTTGATCTTAGACTGGGGTAAGATGAAACCTTAAGATCGTTTTAATTTGCATTTCCATAATTACTAACGTTGTTGAACACTTTCTTTCATTTTTTTTACACCCACTTCCCAGATAGCACCCTCCCATAGCCCCCCTCCCCCCACTAGAGCCTTATACTCTGATATCCCTGGTACTGTCTGCTGTGTTGTCGGCATCCCCAGCCATTCCCCGCTACTTACCCCTCTGGTGAATCTAGTCAGCCTATCTAGAGGTCTTTATTTTAGGAGGGTCAG
>NW_008343732.1:0-394 GCF_000622305.1 Nannospalax galili | reverse complement strand
ATCACAATGGTACATTTTGAAGACATATTGTAATATTGTGATGACACCATGATGCATTGTAATGTCATATTTGGAGATTGTGAGGGGACATTTAACACCATCTTTGCAGGTTGAGCATGGTGACGAGACAAATGATCATGGTAATGACACAATTGCCCGTAGTAATGTAACAATGAGCATTATGATGTTACATTGGAACACTGTGAAGTCATACTATAAGATTGTGATGGCACATTGGAGCAGTATTATGGCACATGGGGCGATAGTCTTGGCACATTGTAACATTTTGATGGCTCATTGGAGCATTGTGATTTCATATTGTAACATTGTAATGGCACATTGAAGCAATATAATAGCACATGGGGCAATAGTGTTGGCACATTGGAACATTGTA
>NW_008343731.1:0-287 GCF_000622305.1 Nannospalax galili | reverse complement strand
GGGTCTTCAGTTTTGTTCTATTGATCTAGGGGTCTATTTTTGTGCCAGTGCCATGTAATTTTTATGACTACATTCTGTAATATAGTTTAAAATGTGGTATAGTAATGCCTCCAGCATTGCTCTTAGTGATCAGGGTTGCTTTGGCTACCTATGGTCTTTGGTGCTTCTATATGAATTTAAGGATTTTTTTTCTAATTCTGTGAAGTGTGTCATGGGGATTATTATTGGGACTGCATTGAATCTATATGTTGCTTTTGGTAGGATGGTAATTTTCACAATATTAATTC
>NW_008343730.1:0-512 GCF_000622305.1 Nannospalax galili | reverse complement strand
TGCGACCAGCCTGTGAGCAGTCTCCCTGGAGGAGCTGTCCCCCATCAGAACTGACTCAAGTAGCTTCTGCATTCGCCATTTTTGCACTCCCCTGCCCTCGTGGTTTGGTGGCCAACGGCCGCGGGCACAGGGGGAGCGTCCTGCAGCTAGCCTGAGCCCCCTGCAGATTGACACAGCCCACCCGGCAGCTTGAAGCGACCTGCAGAGGCACCAGCGCCCGGCAGCCTGCCTTGGCACAGAGCTTGCACTCCCCACCACCGCGGACCTGCTGATCTACAAAGAGCCAGCACCCAGCAGCCGCAGAGAGCCAGAGACCCACCCAGCAGCGAAACCCACATGCGTGCACCCAGCCAACAACTGGCGGCGCAGCAGCGCGACCCCCGCACACAACAAGCACTGAGTGTCCCACCCTTTACTCCACCCCGGGATTTGATTGGTCATGACTTTCACAAGTCAGTGAGCACAATTCAAGCCTGAGGGGCTTGGGGGCCCCGAGGTATAGGTGCAGAAGT
>NW_008343729.1:0-591 GCF_000622305.1 Nannospalax galili | reverse complement strand
AAGCACTTAGATACACAAACGAGACATGTTTTTCTAAAGCAAAGAGACTGATAGTCGTGGCAAAACTCTTTTGAATACAATACGTAGGAAACGGTTTTTAACACAAAATCATCTGTTCATTCGTTTTGACCACTATAAACAGATGGTTAGAACTACTGTTCTTTCTACAGAAAGCAAGCACTTAGATACACAAACGAGACATGTTTTTCTAAAGCAAAGAGACTGATAGTCGTGGCAAAACTCTTTTGAATACAATACGTAGGAAACGGTTTTTAACACAAAATCATCTGTTCATTCGTTTTGACCACTATAAACAGATGGTTAGAACTACTGTTCTTTCTACAGAAAGCAAGCACTTACATACACAACCGAGACATTGTTTTCTAAAGGAAAGAGACTGACACTCATCGCAATACTCTTTTTCATACACTTCGTAGGATACAGGTTTTAAAACAAAATGTTTCCCTTCATTCGTTTTCACTGTTATAAACACATTGTTAGAACTACTGTTTTTTTTCTACAGAAAGCAAGCACTTAGGCACACAACAGACAGATATTTTTCTAAAGAAAAGAGACTGACACTCATGGCAA
>NW_008343728.1:0-439 GCF_000622305.1 Nannospalax galili | reverse complement strand
TCAAAGTAGACACCCTGAAGAAGGCAACTATACTCTCTTGGGAATGATACATTTCACTGCTGTGTTTTTATGCAGAAGAGACCAACCACGTAGAGGAGCTGGATTTTCACATCCTTACCCGTGCTGCTCCGGACGGGGTCCTCAGCGGCAGCAGTAGAGTCATCGCCGGGGTTTGCGTCACTGTGAAATAATTGAAAAAGCATTCGTTAGAATTGGTGTGTGTATTGATGAAGGGTGGGGATGGAGACCCCCACCATCTATGACAAGGTGCTGAAGGCTGTTGCTTGACGGTTATGTAGTAACTAAGAGTGATCCCAATTCATGTGTGCTGTGAGAAAACACAAGAAAGGCCTCCTCAATTAGTGCCCTTGACGTTCCAGGCTAATACGGGGACTCTGGAAGTTGTGGATGAGCATAGCATATTCAAGATACGTATATG
>NW_008343727.1:0-933 GCF_000622305.1 Nannospalax galili | reverse complement strand
TGTTCCTGTGTGACATCACAATGCTCAAATGTGACATCCCATTGCTGCAATGTGCCATCACAATGTTTCAATATGACTTCACAATATTCCAATGTGATTTCACTATGCTTCAATGAGAAACCACAATTCTCCAATGTGCCAACACTATTTCCACATGTATGATTATATTGCTGTAATGTGCGATCACAATGTGACACTATGATTATTCAATGTTCCATTTGGAAATCGCAATGCTCCAGTGTGTTATCACCATGCTCCAATGTTCCAAAACTATTGCCCCATGAGCGATTATATTGCTCCAGTGTGCCACCACGAGGTTACAATACGAATTCACAATGTTCCATTGTGACATCACAATGCTCATTATGCCATCTCATTGCACATTTGTGTCATTACAATGATCCAGTGTGTCGTCATTATGCTCAATATGCAAAAATGGGGATCAATGTACCCTCACAGACCCCCAGTGTGCCATCACAGTGATCCACGGTGACATCATAATGTTACAATATGACTTATTAATGTTCCATTTTGAAATCACAGTGTTCCAATGTGACATCACGATCATCCAATGTGCCAACTCTATGGCCCCAAGTGCCATTATTTTGCTCCAATGTTCCATCAAAATGTTACAATATGACTTAACAATATTCCATTGTTACATCACCATGCTCCTTGGTGTCATCACTATATTACAATATGACTTCACAATCCTCCAATGTGAAATTACAATGCTGCAACATGACATCACAATACTCCTGTGTGCCAACACTGTCACATCATGTTCCATTATAGTGCTCCAATGTCCCATCACAATGTTACAATATTACTTCTCAGTGTTCCATTGTGACATCACAATACTCCATTGTGACGTCACAATGTTCCAATATCCAGCAGTATCGCCCCATATGAAGTATATTTCTACACTTTGTC
>NW_008343726.1:0-452 GCF_000622305.1 Nannospalax galili | reverse complement strand
AAAATTTCTCATAGTAGTTATATCTAGGAGGGAAAAACCATGGGTCATATAGTTAAGTACTATCTGTGGTTTTAGGCATCCACTGGAGGTCTTCTAGAAACACAAAAACTCAGTAACTCTGTTTGAAGGTATGGTATGAAAACCTATACATTATTCCATTAGTTCCTTCATCCAATTTGTCTTTTCCCCTGATAATTCCTATAGACACAGTTGCCCACTATTTTTTTAACCCAACTTACTCTTCACTGTCTTTACTGAGATAGCAGTCTCTGAATTCCATGCTCTTTTTTCTCAAATATTTTGTTATTTTTATTTTATGTGTATAAGTGTATTGCCTGCATGTGTGTAAGTGCATCCATGTTGTGCAATGCCTGTGGAGGTCAGAAAAAGGCGTCAGATTACCCTGGAACTGGAGTTACAGATGGTTTTTAGCCACCATGTGGGTGCTGGGA
>NW_008343725.1:0-315 GCF_000622305.1 Nannospalax galili | reverse complement strand
GCTGAGTTATTTGTTCAGGACAAGGAGATGAGCTAAGGGTTGTTGATCAAGGCGCTTTCCCACAGAGGAGGGAGCCTGTACTTTTATGACCGGGCCGCTTCCTTCTGCCAGCCTAACAGTGTTCTGCAAGGCAGGGATTATCAGAGCCACTGTTTTCAGTGCCCCTCCCTTTTAGCAGAGAATGCAGCCTGGACCTATAAGTTTTAGGCTCACCTTACCCTAGGGCCTGGCATCCTGGTTTCCTACATCTCCTCCCTTTTTGCAGGGTGCAATATTGTGGATCAGGAACATGAGTCCAGTATAACTCAGCCAGGA
>NW_008343724.1:0-490 GCF_000622305.1 Nannospalax galili | reverse complement strand
ATACGGGTGTGATATATATGCTCCATTTGAGACTCAGCACACTGCAATGTCTTATTCTCTGTATGTAAACCGGTTGTAAACCAATTACCAACAACTACAAAAGAGGTAAGCCCTCCCTGGAACTGGGGTTTTTATTTACCAGGATGAGGTGTCCAGTTAGTATACTGTCCCCCTGTTATAGGGTAATTCCATTGAGAATTTTTAATAAATTTGTATGTATATATTTTAGAAAGGTTATATAGTAGTGTTTCCACAAAGCTTTTTCAAAAGGCCTTTAGTGTTAATTCACTTCCCCACATTCCCTCCTCTACCCTACCCTTCCTTCTCCCATCTCATTTGAACTTTCCTGTACCACTGTTCCCCTTTCCCACTTTATATTACTATGGTCTGTCTTCCACCCCTTGAACAGTCTCTCCCACAAGACGACTTACCAGTTTCCCAATATCTACAGATATTACAAGTGAAACACACATATCTAAAGATTCAAAGA
>NW_008343723.1:0-332 GCF_000622305.1 Nannospalax galili | reverse complement strand
CAACAGGACAGAGAATTAACAGAGAGACATCTGAACTAAACAATATCATATATCAAATGGACCTAACAGACATCTACTGAACATTCCAACCAACCACCAAAGAATATACTTTCTATTCAACGCCCAGTGGAACCTTCTTCAAAATCGACCACATACTCGGGCACAAGGCAAACCTCAACAAATAAAAAGATTGAAATAATTCCATGCATTCTATCAGACCACAATGCAATAAAGCTTAAAATCAACACTGGAAGAAGCCCTAGTTATCACATGAACACAACGAGATTAAACAACACACTCCTGAATGATGACTGGGTCAAAGGAGAAATTAG
>NW_008343722.1:7620-7795 GCF_000622305.1 Nannospalax galili | reverse complement strand
CCTAGACATATAAATGCAGAGATGGTATAATGGCATAATGCCCAAGGAGCTTTGGGTGAAAGGAAGAATGAAACTCTACAAATTTAGGAATAGAAACAATCAATACTGAATCTGTAGCCCTGGAAAAAATAAATTTCATGATAGTCCTTAAAATTAGAACTTTAAAAAATTAAAT
>NW_008343722.1:4245-5876 GCF_000622305.1 Nannospalax galili | reverse complement strand
GATGATGCATTAGTGTATTATTAGTGCAACTAATACTAATGATGCTTGAGAATGAACCACGGATTCATCAACTTTCTTGTGGTAAATATTACAAACAATTATCATGTAGTCCCTTGAAAGAAAAACAGATTGAATTTACTTCCATATTAAACTAAGAAATAGTGTAGTCTTCAGAAAGACACAGTACTGGGAATACAACTAAATTTCATGAAGATATGATTCTACCTACCAATATCAATATATATTGTTAAGTAAATATAATAATGTATAGTAATCTCTTACGAAGTCCCTCATTTCTTTTTCATTATTAATGCTCCAGCATGGCACAGAATGTCTTTAATATTTACCATTATCTGCCATTTTCAAAGACCTAGGCTACAATGTAACAGCATAGTACAACGTTAAATTTGCAAATCTTTTATGATTAATTTTAATTTTTCTCTAATATTTACTATTTTTACCACATCATGTGATACTGAAAGCATCTAACCATCATGTATATTAAGCATTAAACTAATGTACTTGATAGGTTAATCACCTCCCTGAGCCATTGGAAATGATTGGCTTCTAATACTTAGGATTCCCCTTTTGTTAACTATAGTAGAAATTTGCCAAACAATACATCACAGTAAAATACATTCATATAGGCAGGACTTGGTGATGCATGCCTTTATTCCCAGCACACAGGAGGCAGAGGCATGTGGCCTGCTGTAAGAGCATGGCCAGCCTGTTTTACAAAGCTAGTTTCAGGCCAGTTAAGGCTTCAGGGACACCCTGTCTCAAAAAGACCAAAAAAGAAAAGAAAACAAAACAAAACAAAAACCCACCATACAACACGTTCTTATCGTCAAAGAGAATACATCTTTGAGCAATGTTCTTGTGTTCATGAATTATCCATGGAACAATTGACAGTAATGAAGTATTGCTAATGGACAATATATTCCTTCAACTCTGAGTCAATATTTACTATTAATTATCATAGTAATCTTTATAAATCAGAAAATACGAATTTAGCTTAGGATCAAACTAGAATACAGAGTCAGTCTGTCAAAAACCTCCAATTTTGGGGATATAAACGTTTCTAAACAAAAGTCATGTCTATTAAAACATCATATAGCATTACACGGATTTACAGAAATAATTGATATTCATTTTTATATGATACCATAGCATATTATCAAGAGTGTACAGTGTCCTGGACATTTTATTACAGATTTTCCATGGCTAAAAAGATTTGATATTTGAATATTGTTCCCCTTTTGTTTTGTAAATTAAGAGACTTCTACTTGATACTCTAAAATTCTTTAAGTTGCATATATGCATGAATACTTTCACATATTCACATGCTATTTACAGAATACATGGCAATTCCTTAATACTTATGTTTGATTCCCCATGTGCGTTCTTTGATAGTAAATAAAAAGATATTAATCATGGAATTTTGAGATGTTCCTGATCACTATGAAATTTCTGATGCTTCCTAAGACAGGGGTCATTTCTAAACGATGGCAGATTTTTTTTTAAGCATTAGGGTTTCTCTAAAATAAGCATTCTCTGATATTCCACAAGATTAGATGGAAAAACAAAGACTTTCTCACATTTCTATTTCTACTTTATCCCAATTGTGAAGT
>NW_008343722.1:1643-3511 GCF_000622305.1 Nannospalax galili | reverse complement strand
ATGTACTTTAAGACTGGATTTTTTATTAAATCCAGTTTGTAGGGTTTTTCTCCAGTATGAATTCTGTAATGTTTCCTAAGTGTTGAGCAGTAAGGGACTTGTCACATTCTTCACATTTGTAGGGGTTCTCTCCAGTATGAACTTTCTGATTTGATTTTAAATTCAACATAGAAGTATAGCCCTTGTCACAGTCTTCACATTTGTAGCGGTTCTCTTAAGTGTGTATTCGCTGATCTAATCTACCTCTTGATATTCTCTTAAATGACTTGTCACAGTCTTCACATTTGTAGAGTTTCTCCCAATATTATTTCACTGATGTAATCTTAATGTTGATATTTGCCTAAAGGCATTGTCACATTTTTCACAACTGTAGGGTTTCTCTCCGGTAGGTATTTGTTGCTGTAGTCTATGATGGCATATTTGATTAAAGTACTTGTCATAGTCTTGATATTTGGAGTGTTTCTCTCCAGCATGTATACACTGATGTAATTGAAAACTTGACAACCATGTAAAGGACTTGTCATATTTTTTACATTTCTAGGAGTTCTCTCCAGTATGTTTTCATTCATGTACTCTTGACTTTCCTTAAAAGATTGTTAACATTCTTCTCATTTGTAGTTTTCTCTCCAGTATGAATTCTTTTAAGCATTCTAAGATCTTCCATTTGACTAAAGGTCTTGTCAGTGTCCTCACATTTGTAGGCTGTCTCTCCAGTATGCATTGTCTGATGTCTCATAACACTTCACATGTGAAATAAGGATTTATCACATTTTTCATATTTGTAGGGTTTCTCTGCATTATAAACTCTCTGATATTTCTACCAATGGAGGTCTCCAGTTTAAAAATGGAAGAAGACTGCATTTCAATATGGAGACTAAGGTTGAGACAATCACACGTCTGTACATATATAAAGAACATGGAATTAGCATGAATAAAATTTCTGACATCATTGAGAAACATTCAAATGAAGAAAAATAAAATTCTATGGAGCAAAATAATGAGCTGAAATAAAAACTAAAGTGATAAAATGTATTCAATAAAATAGAGTAGAAAATATATGAATAGAGAAAAGCATGAATATACAATCACAAGAACAAGAACATCATTTAGCAAGAAATAGTAACAGAACTATGGTTTCCAAATTATAGGCAACATGAGAAAAATAGTAAGCAAAAAATCAATAATCCTGTTAGGGAAATATAACAACTGATTACAGAGGCAGATAATTTGCCATAAAATCAGATCATTTGTCAATAAACACCAGAGCCAGAACAGCATGAAATAATGTAAAAGTACATGTAATGAACTGGAAGCAAATATATTAACTAAAATCATGTGCAGAAAATGTGTCTTAAAATTGACCAAGAAGGGCATGTGAAGAATTGCAGCAATTCAAGGAAAGAAAGACATCACTTGAGAATTTATGGAAGCAAACAGGGTACATAGAGGAGAAAGACGCTGTCATTCACGGAACGGAATTCAGAAAACAAATGTAAAGAAGAACTGATGAACACACAATGTCCCAGAAGGAATCCACCATTAGCAGCACAGAAAACAAAATGAGGTAAATATTACTACTAATAAAGGAGGAAATAACTATCCGTGATTCCAACAACCAGAATACAAGCCAAAGTATACTGAGCAAAAAAATCCTCTCACAGTAATATTATAGTCTCACGTCACCAACTAAATGAGTCTAGAAGAGTGGGTTCAAAATAAGAGTCAAGTATCAGTTGGGTGCAAGAAATACACTGTACATAGAATGACATCCAGAAACAGTATTAATTTTGGCAATCAAATCCCCATAAGTGGGGAACTAATTCCTATATACAATAAAGCAGACTTTATACAAATGTAGGTAAGAGGAG
>NW_008343722.1:0-549 GCF_000622305.1 Nannospalax galili | reverse complement strand
ACTCTCCATTTTCAGATTTTTGTCTAGTTTGAGCTTGTACAAGACTCACATGTGATGTAACAAACACTGTGAATTCATATGTGCAGCTGCCCCAGTGTTCCCAGAAATACTTTTCCTTGAAGTCAAACACAGCCTCTGAATGCAAGTCTTTCCACTTATGCAACAATTCCTGGCCTTGGGGGGAAGGTTGTGATATACATGTCCCATCTTGGGCTGAGTACTCCACAGACCCTTATTATTAGCATGTGGACAAGTTGAGTATCTTTGTGTTGAGCACCACATACAACAAAAATTATTTCTGATGAGGAGGCTTGAGAGATTAACATCTGTGGATATTAAGGGAAGTCACAAGGATTAAGTTTAATACCACATCTACTTAGAAGAATAGTAGGTTGACTCAGGCTTATGAACTAGGTAGCCACAGGACCCTCATCCAAATAATGGTGCCAGTTAGGAGTATTCTCTAGTGAAGCAGACCTTAAAACAGATTAGGAAATTGTTGTTCACTTCCATAACATTCATGCCATAACATTCCTGGACCACTCATCA
>NW_008343721.1:0-536 GCF_000622305.1 Nannospalax galili | reverse complement strand
TTTAAATTTTCTTTTTTTTTTTTTTGGTCTTTTTGAGACAATATCTCAATGTAGCCCCAGCTGGCCTGAAACTTGCTTTGTAGACCAAGCTGGCTTTGAACTCAGAGAGCTCTGCCTGCCTCGGCCTCCTGAGTGCTGGGATTAAAGGTATGTGCCACCACTCCTGGCTAAATGAATATCTTTTAACTCATTGAAATAAATGATTTTTAAAAAAAGATCCTGGGGCCTGGAAAGATGGCTCAGCAGTTAAGAGCACTGGGTGCTCTTTCAGGGGACCAGGGTTTGATTCTCAGCACCCATGGTGGCTAACAAGCATCCATAACTACAGTTCCAGGGGAATCCAATGCCCTCTTCTGACCGTGTACAACATATAACAAGCATCCATAACTACAGTTCCAGGGGAATCCAATGCCCTCTTCTGACTGTGTACAACACAGGTGCATTTACACACATGCAGGCAATGCACTCATACACAAAATAAAAATAACAAATAAAATATAAAATAAAAGGATTCTGAAAAGGAAGTCATCTCAGTG
>NW_008343720.1:0-283 GCF_000622305.1 Nannospalax galili | reverse complement strand
TACCTGAACTTCACCCAGGGTCACTAACCTGGGGGCTGGGACTTCCAACCCGGACTTCCTCACTCGGCATCACTAACCCGAGACCAGACATGAGATGGCGACTCTTGCTTTATACTGGATTTATACAGACACTAGGGAGCAACCCCCGAATTACACTGCCCCGTCCGGACAAAGAGACTCTGCCTCTGTTCGTCCTTTGTTCCCCCAGAAGCCCCCCATATCCCGGACGAGCCCCCCAAATGTTAGGGTCCGAGACTCCGTGGGCTTCCCAGGAAAACAATAT
>NW_008343719.1:0-3247 GCF_000622305.1 Nannospalax galili | reverse complement strand
GTCCTCCTGCGTCGTTCTTGCCGGCGAGACGGAAAGCGGTCGGGGACAATAAATGACAGAATGCATGAAGTCCAGTGGGGAAAGATTTGTGAGGGTACTGATGGGGAAGGAGATATAAAAATGACTAAGATATTGTGTATGAACTATACAAAAATTCAGTAAAAATTATATTTCCAAAAGCAGCACATGAAAATTGAAGGGAAATGTGGTGGGAAGACAAGGAGGAATCCAAAGTGGGGAGAATGTGGGTTGGATTTGAAAACATTACATGCATACATGAAATTCTCAAACAATAAAAAATGTAATTGATAAAGTGCAAAACCCAGTGACACTGCATTGCTTCCAAATGGCCATTCTAACCATATAGACATCCATTGATCTATGTACTTCATTGCTTTAGAGAGTTCTTACTATTTTCTAAACTCTTTGCCTGGATAGGTTGAGCTTGAACTGAAGAGTGAGAATGAGCCAGACACAGAGAACAGAGGCAGAGGAAAAGTAAAGAGAGACAGGAAAGAGACAGTCGCTCTCGTGGGAAAATAGAAATAATTTATGGCTATATCATGTGGATTAAGAACAAGGATAAAGAAATAAGAAGGTTCTTGATCATAAGGAAGCTTGTAGTTATCCCAAGAGAAACTGGAAAACCACTGAATTATTTCAACTAAGGTTTTCAACTCACTTCATCAGTAAATGTGCTCTGATTTCACTATGTAAGCCCTCAACTTAGGGGACATGATTCAGGAGGAGAGAAACTATATGGTGAACATACACACATGCAGGCAAAACACTCATATACATATAATAAAAATATTTTTAACTGCAAAAATTGATAAAGAAGATTTCCCAGACAAACTTGGCTCATCCTTGAACCTGGAGATTTGCTGAGGAACTTGAATAGAGATGAGATAAACTGATTCATCATTTTAGAAAAGCCTGTAGTGATGATTGTCAAGTCTATAAGACTTATTCCTGTACTAATAGTGCAAAGGTGCTCATCAATTATTAAGATAGCAAAATAAATTCATCAGGATCTGTGTCCTAAATATTCAGTGAATCCAGTTGTGACACCTCTACACAACTGGCTTTGGAACTGTAGTATAATATAGTCCTAATTTTTAAATGGGTGACAAAAAATCAGGAATACCATGGGGATAGAGGTCTGTGTTCATAGCTATGAAGAGTCTAAGCCAGGCATGGTGGCACATACCTGCAATTTACGTGCTTGGGAATTGGAGTCAAGAAGACCAAGATTTCAAGAGGAGCCTCTGCTACAGTAGTTTGGGCTGTATCTTTGAAAAAAGTTTATAAACAGCAGATAATCTGTGTTAACCTCATAGTATCTGTATTGAGTTATTTCTTCATCGAGGAAATTTTTCAAAGTGTAACATAGCTGTGTCCAATGAATCATTGACATTCATTTTGTGGAGACATTTTTTAGTCCTGGGTGGCCCAGAACTTGCTATGTAGACCATGCTAGCCTTTAGCACGCATAGATCTGCCAGCCTCTGTCTCATGCGAATAAGTCTTGGGATTAAACATGTATGCAATAATGCATGGCAAGACTCATTTTTCAAACCAAGCGCTGCTTACCTGAATTTCCTCAACCCTAACAAGAGCTATAATGATCTACACTTTCCCTGAGTTTCATTTGTCCTTATACTCAGTTCAGACATACATGGAATTAAGTACATGTCATTCCCACTAGACTCCAAACTACTAAAAGGCAAGGACTGAATCATTTTCAGACTGGAGGGTCAAAAATTGGTGATGATCATGTCATCAAAGAACAAGAAGAATGCAAGTCAGGCTGTCCAAATAAGGTGAGGTCCGTCATCAAGTAGCAGAGCTAGTATCTAATACTCCTAGCAGTTACCTGCTTTGCAGCACCTCTACTCCCACAATTATATTATTTGCTATCTTTTCATGTTTGTTATTGTTTTTATTGTGTGACAAGGCCTCATGATGCCCAGACTTACTTAAAAATCACCATGTTATTGAGGAGTATCTGGATTTTCTGATCTTCCTGCCTTCATCTGTGTATGTGTGTGTGTGTGTGTGTCCACTCATGCACATACATACACATGGAACATTTGAAATTTTATTTTTCCAGTTAATTTGAAATGCATTGCAACCAATATTTACACTGTTTACCACAGAAAGCAGTGAGAGACCATGTGTTCCTGGGTATGACTTAACTTCATTCCATGACCCTGCCCCCTTTCCTACAGTGACATGGCATTCTAGGCTGTGATGTGTGAAGTAGCTGGTACAGAAGGCATGAAAAGTGTGAGGGAACTCCAGGAATGGACACTCTAGGCTCTCTTGAAAACAAACAAGCAGCAATCTGCACTGCTGTCTTTTCAAGTGTGCACTTTGTCTCATGACAATCAAGGCTCTTAAAAGGTTAACTTCTGCCGGGTGTGGTGGCGCACACCTTTAACCCGAGCACTCGGGGAACAGAGGCAGGTGGATTTCTGTGAGCTCAAGGCCAGCCTGGTCTACATAGTGAGTTCCAGGAAAGCTGGAGCTACAGGGAGACCCTGTCTCAAAAAGACCAAAAAAGAAAAAGGTTAACTTCTCCTTTTGTTTTTATTTTCTCAAGCTTTGTATTTCATATAAGGTCCTACTAGGGCATCTGCAGATCTATTTTTGACTTTAAGGGGACTGAGAAAGGCTTAGATCTGGTGGGCATGGGGTTCATGTAAACAGAAAGCATACACTATGAAAAGGAACTTGGATTTAGAAAAGTCCGAAAATGCATTGCCAGAGATATCCTTTAACATGTCACAAGCACTTTATAATATCAACTTCCACATTACATTGAATATCGCTTCTCTAAATTTTGTCAACTAACACTGAACCAAGTATCTCTGCAATCCATGTAATAAAGTCATTCACAGCAAACCAAGCTATTTCAATATTATTCACACTGATCTCAGCTGTCACAAAAATTGTTACCCAGTATAAATTTATTTTTTCCACTTCATTCTCATTACAACTCTGTGGTCTTTGTAAATACCTTACCCTGGTCAAGACTGAATGACTGAGAATTTCTGGCTTGCAAACAAAAATTCTCTCTTTCCCCTAACACCAACACCTTTCTCTGGTCTTTTTTTTTTTTCTTTACAAAAACTTTATTGAGAACTTCATACATGTATATAAGGTGTTTTGATCAAATCCAGCCCACTCCCTTCCCTCCAACATTTCCCCCTCTGAAGAGGTAACCCTAAAATCTTTTAAGGAT
>NW_008343718.1:0-540 GCF_000622305.1 Nannospalax galili | reverse complement strand
AGTTAGCAGAAATAATCAATGTTAGTCTATAGTCTATATTTATAAAGGAATTGTCTTTGATTTCTCATCCCCCCACCTCAGGACATCACTTTAAATTTTTTTTTTTCAATAATTACATGATTAGAAGAGGCATTTCACCACAGATTTAACATATTCTGTAACATATGCCAGAGCAAGAGTACAACTCTTTCACAAGTGGGTACAAGTTTCTAGGTTCACAGTTGAGTTAATACAGTTATACAATACTGAACTCAGTATAAGTCCTGTAACACATAAAATTGAATGAGTTTTTAACCCTCAAAAAAGATCTAATTGGTTGCACTTGGATCCAAGTGCAACTGATCAGGACTCATTATTTTTGCTACTAACACTGAGATGTTGGCGCTTGCATCTCTGATCTGTATGTATCTGATAATTACTAGTCATAATCAGTTGCACTTGGATCCTTAGCGCCTGTGTATGTCTATAAAGTCATTGGGTAGCCATCAGTGGTAATATTTATCACCTCTACTAATTAGCATGACATAAATTTCCATGCTT
>NW_008343717.1:2376711-2382694 GCF_000622305.1 Nannospalax galili | reverse complement strand
CCTTATAACCCTCAAGGACAAGCCATTGTGGAATGTGCTAATCAACTCGTAAAACAATACTTCAAAAAATAAAAAAAGGGGAATATTGTCCTACGCCTACTGAACAACTGTCATCCATACTCTTTATTCTAAATTTTTTAATTGTGGATAAAACAGGACAAACAGCAATGGAACGTCATCATTCGTATAAACGCTCTAAATTGGGGGATGTACGATGGAAAGATCCCCTCTCTGGGGAATGGAAACCCGCTACACCGTTGTTAGCACAGGTGAGGGGGGCTGTTTGTGTTTTTCCCCCAGGTGCTGATAAACCTATCTGGATTCCTGAAAGATATTGTCGAACGATCAACCCCCTGGAAGACCATGGAACATCTCAACAAAATAACAAAGGTGATGATCCTCATCCTTCTGACACAGACATGGAGCATACAGGGTAATGTAACTGCTTGAAGTCTAGTAAAAAATCCTCCCATATTAATGGCAGTCGGATTGCAAAGTTTATTATTTCCATCCCTACATGTCACTAACTATACGTTAGGATGGTCTGCTAGCAATGTCTGAAGAATTCAACAACAATCAATCAATACTACATTTTCCCTTGTAGAAACACTGTTTCATGAAAAGACTTTTTCTATGAGTTCAAAATTTAACCAGAAATGGTATACTCTCTGCTTCTCACTGCTGACCAAGCAATATAAACTATAATCTACCTAAGGTGCTATTGTGGGGAGACTGTATCTTTAATGATGGAGAACTTCTCATAAGAGACAATAACACAACTCAAATGCGATGGTTTGGGCCAAAACCTTGCTTTAAAAACTCTACTAACAATAAGTGTAATTATTTTTATAGGGAACCTAACCAACTTGTTACACTCGCGTTTGCTAGAATCTATTATTGTGGTTCTTTTACATGCCTTGATGCTACCCCTTCTGATACTTCAGTAAGGTTCTAGTCCTCTCCCCCTTTTTCTTTGTATTATGGAACATAACTGCTAACACAACTTCGGAAGAGGTTCTTAATTGTTCTTACAGTAATTGTGTCCCGAGTAGCTGCTGGAATTCCTCTTTCACTTCTGCGCTGGTTGTGAGGATCCCTACACTTCTTCCTATGTCTGTGAATGTATCAGAAGATCGAGTAGAACTGACATTGTACAGAAGCAAAAGAGATTTTGGAATAACAGCAGCACTAGCATAGTCATCGCTTCTACTGCTGCCGTCACTGCTGGCATCGCCTATCTCAGACTGCGGTTGCAGCTTCCAAAGTTGATACCTTGTCAGGAAAGGTCAGTGAAGCCCTGCAAACTCAGAACTCAATCAATGCACACATATAATTTGGACTAATGAACTCAAATCAACAAACTGCCTTGTTACAAGAACAAGTTGATGCCCTTTGGGCTATGTAACAGCTAACATGTTCTCATTTCTTTCATCATATTTGTGTTACCCATTACCATGTACAAAATGCCTCCAACAAATTGTATCTATTAATGAAACCAGGGTCCCTGCCATATCAGCAGAAGGACCATGGTAGGAATTGGAGGATGGATACAGAGGTGGGCAAGCTCCTTATCACTGACTGTCAATTTCATACTCATTATGATCTTTGTGTTTTTGGGTCTTGTGTAGAAAGCTCAGAGGAATTCAGTCCCGACAAACTGTTACTCAACAAGTCCTTTTAAGTTTTCACACAACCATACAGATGTCCCACAGGTGTGGCCTCAGATGCTACACAAAAGATGAAAGTATTCTCAATGACGGGCAACTTTCTGTGAGAGGGCTCCCGCCTAAGACAGGGAAGAGGTCTCCCAGTGATGGGTAAGGGTGTCCCCTCTGGAATGACCTAAGACAGAGTTACCTTCCTTAGGAAAAAAAAAAAAGGGGTGAGATGCAGGGACATGGCGTCCTGACCTCCGCCTCCCCCTTGTAAGAGCTTGGGTATCTGTATTTCCTAGAACTGTTTATCACAAGGGCTTTCTTCTGATTCTGAGAAAAGGTGCACCTGACCCAAAAACTAGCCTTACAGTCAGGCGATCCCAATTATCATGTGTCCTGACTCCACCTCCTCTACTGAAAAGTATTAAAACCCTTGTCTCAAACAATAAAGTCGCAGTCGAAGTCCTTCCTCCCACTCCATGATGGTGTGACAGTTTGTTCAATCCTGATGCCCTCTGCCCAGAATACTCGGAGCTTGACGTGCTGGCGCGGCATAAAAAACCCTTGGTTTGCACTGGAGGTTTCCTTTTCCCCAGAGTGTCTTCCCAGCTGTCAGAGTTGTGTCTCCTTCTTGGAGCTCTGTAGGCCTCAATACCTCCTCAGTGAGGAGCTCATCTACAAAGATATGATCTGTGGCTCTTGGCTCTGCAGCTGCCGATCTTCACAACCATGATTTCCAGGGACAGTACCGTGAGTGGGCACTTCCTGTTAGGGCAGAGCTGGCTTGATTCCTGGGTGAGAAGAGTCCTCGTGTGAATTCTGGCTATGCTCAGTTGACGCCTGGCTCAGAATTCTTCAGAGATGGAAGTTTGAGGTTCCATCTTACAGGTAGGCAAGATACTAAGACTATGGAGAGATTGCTCTGGGGTCCAGTCATTGGAAAGAGGCAGTCCTGAGACCAGAAGCCTGAATGAACAGAGCAGATGATGGAGAGGAGTTTGGTGGGGGGAAAGGAAGAGAGGAAGGGAGGCAGAGAGGGAGAGAAACAGGAAGAAGGAAAGAGGGAGGGAGGGAGACAGGGAAGGCAAGAGGGAAAGAGAAAGCATGGGAGTACTTGCTCTGTGTTTCAGACTAGATTGTTTATGAAGGTGAGAATTGTTTGGGAACTTTATGGACTCAGATTTCTGATTCCTACACCTCCACAGGGCATGTATGCAAACTTATCTTAAAGTTTTTTTAATTGATTCCAGAATTTCATGCAAAGTATTTTTTTAAAATCATATTCAGCCGGGCATGGTGGCGTATGCCTTTAATCCTAGCACTCGGGAGGCAGAGGCAGGTGGATCTCTATGAGTTTGAGGCCAGCCTGGTCTACATAGTGAGTTCCAAGACAGCTGGAGCTACAGGGAGACCCTGTCTCAAAAAGACCAAAAAAAAAAAATCATATTCAGACCCCTCCTTCTCTCCAGTCCCTTCCTACTATCGCCTTCACCAATTTTATGTCCTCCATTATTATTTGTCCTTTTTTTTTAAAAAAAAGTTGAACAAACTTCATATTTATGGGGGGGTTGGTAAATTTTTTATTGAATTTTTGTGTATTTCATACAGAACATATCGGTCAATCTTAATCATCTTTATACCCGCTTCCGTAACTAGCACTCCCCACCCCACTGGAATTCATACATTCTGCCATTCGTGTTAAGGCCTATTGTGTCAAGTTAGTGTCCCCAGATGTTCCTTAGTGCAAGTTCATCTACTGAGGTCTAGTCAGCCTATCTAGAGTTCCTCACTTTAAGAAGACAAGCTCTTCCTCACCCAGCCGTAATCAGCTGCCAATATTTCTTCAGCTAAGATTGGGGTCTGCTGCCCATTTCCCCAGTTCTATGCTGGATTTTACTCTGCTTGAGTTTGCATAGGTCTTGTGCATGCTGACACCATTGCTGTAGGTTCATATGACTAGGGTCCCAGGAGCTTATAGGACTCTGTTTCTATATGGTCATGTACCTCCTCCCTGGCTCTTACAATCTTTCTGCTCCCTCTTCCAAGAGTGGTGACTGGGATACTTGTCTGTAAATATAAGGATACAGGTTTTGCACATAGTAAGAAATTACATTACTATAGGGATGTGACAATCATGGGGTTCTCTCTAAGATCTATGATCTCTCCAGCATGTGTATTTGGCTATGTTTACTCACACATGAGTTTCTTCCCATTGAATGGACTTTAAGTTCAATTAGGTAGATGTTGATTGCCCCTAAACTATTACTGCACCAATGTTGTATGCTGTGACAGTCATCCATGTAGTTACTTGGCCTTGAAGCTGGGGCTGGACCATTGATTGATGTTCTCCATTAGCAGCTTGCATAGTTCTCTCCAAAGCTATGAGAACTAGCCTTCAGGGTAGTGACTTCCAGGTCAGTTCCAGCTCCATTTCTCCAAATCCTGTGTCTGAAGTATGTCCTGCCTTTAGCAATAGGGTCTTGCCCTCAAGTTATGGGAGGTAATCAAGGCCTGTAGCAATAGCCTGTGTAATTTTGGAAGTCTCTTGTACAACCCTGACCAACAACTCAAAGGAAAGTTTCTCCTGTTAGGTATTGCTTCTTGTTATGTAGCCTTCAGTTATACACATGGACTTATGTAGAGATATTGTATGTGTAATTTGTTGTTAGGTTGTTAGACTAATATGATTCCCTCTGGTTTTTTACAGGAGTTAGGCATTATTTATTTCTCTTCTCTCTCTCTGTCGAACCCGCTTTCCATGCCTTCCCATTTAAATTATCCCCATTTTCCCCATTTCTTCCTCAATAATACCAGTCTCCTATGGCCCACCTCTCTTGAGCTCCTCCTTTCCCTTTATCCCCATAGTTCCTTGTATAACCTTCCCTCCTCACTTCCATTTAAATACCCCCCATTATATCCATCTGCTGCAAGAAGATTTTCTGGTAAGAATTGAGAGGTGCACTAATCTATGGGCATAACAATAAGTCACTGTAAGTTGATTTAATACTCTGTCTATTTAGCAGAATGATAGTAAAATGGGTTCTCCTGTTTAACTTGGTAACAGGTATGGACTCCCTGTTGTGAAGCAGTCCTTAAATCCAATTAGAAGATGATTGGGGGGCTGGAGAGATGGCTTAGTGGTTAAGAGCACTGACTATTCTTGCAGAGGACCCGGGTTCTAGTCCCAGCATCCACATGGTGGCTAACAACTGTCTGTAACTCCAGTTCCAGGGGATCCAATGTCTTCTGACCTCCACAGGCATTGCATGACACGGATGCACTTACACACATGTAGGCAATACACTCGTATACATAAAATAAAAATAATAACCATCTTTACTTCTTCTTTTGAAAACTTTCTGTTCAGCTCCTTAGCCCATCTTTCAATTGGGTTGCTTCTTGTCTTGGGTCTCTGCTTTTTAAGTTTGTTATATATTCTGGTAATTAAACCTCTATCAGGTGTATCGCTGGTGAAGATTTTCTCCCATTCTGTGGGTTTTCTGTTTGTTTCCTTGGTTGCCTCCTTTGATGTACAGAAGCTTTTTAGTTTGATTGAGGTAGTCCTTCAAAACAGAAGAGGTCTAGACTTGTTAACTGCTGAAAAGGGAGGCATCTGCTTGTTTTTACAGGAGAAGTGCTGTTTCTACGCCAACAAATCCGGCATAGTTTGAGATAAGATCAAAAATCTCCAAGAACAATTAGAAAAGCGACGTCGAGAACTACAAGATAACCCCTTCTGGACCGGACTTGGCGGACTCATGCCCTACCTCCTTCCCCTCCTTGGCCCCCTCCTCGGCTTTCTGATAGTAATTTCCCTTGGGCCCTGGGCATTCAATAGGATCACAAAATTTATCAAACAACAGGTTGATTCAATAAAAAAAACAAAAAACAAAAAAAACAAACACTAATTCACACTGAGGTTAGGTAAGAATTTTAAGATATTTTTTAAAAATATAAAGTGACTTAAAACAGTCCTATTCTTTAGCAGTTTCACACACATTTATCATGACTTCTGTACCTTGCTTGCCCACCATTCCGTTCCCTCATCCCCCTCCTTCCCATGATAGACGACTTCTTCCCAGCAAGTTCCCCCTTCTACTCTTATGTCTTCTTTTTTATGTGGGACCTATTGAGTTTAATTAAAGTTTCTTATAGAGTACAGGTGGGAGGTTATTTGCTAGAGCAAGGAAAACTTATTAGTTTCTCTAGCAATGACAAAAATAATAACCCATCTCTCAACAACCATTCATTGCCAATAGTCCCTCAAGGAAGGATTGGGCCTTATGTACCCCTACCCCATTCATGATGAAATGGTGAGGGGTCCAATC
>NW_008343717.1:2354617-2374930 GCF_000622305.1 Nannospalax galili | reverse complement strand
GAAGAAGATGATTGGTTACTCCCATAATACTCATGCCAGTATTGTACTACTGGGCATACTTTGCCAAGCCAGTAAACTGATCTTTTGGAGCAACCTCCAAATCTATGGTTTTTCCACATCACAAGTTCTTAAACTATTTGCTCTCAGGGCTGCTTTATGCTTTTGAAGAAGATGATTGGTTACTCCCATAATACTCATGCCAGTATTGTACTACTGGGCATACTTTGCCAAGCCAGTAAACTGATCTTTTGGAGCAACCTCCAAATCTATGGTTTTTCCACATCACAAGTTCTTAAACTATTTGCTCTCAGGGCTGCTTTATGCTTTCGGGGTCACATGAAGGTAAGAGCCTTTGTTTATTCTTTGGGTTGCAGTTGCTGATGTTTACCATATTAAAAATTAAAAATGCACAAGCTTTTATTTATAAATTCATCAAAACAGAAGTGTATGCTAACAGTTTAATGAAAAGTATCTCTATTTTCAAAACAAGAAGTATTAGTAAGAAAGGACTGCAAGTCTTGATATCAAACTTAATGAAAGACATATCTGATCTTAAACTGGTTACTGCTTTCCTGATGCTGCAACATCACACATTATATAAGCTTCTAGAAAGCTCTATTATATACTTAGGAGTGAATGAGAAAGCAAAAGTCCTAATTTTATTATGAAATCAATGTCTTTGTTTTATTATGAAAATAGTTTTGATTTTGTAGCTCACCAGAAAGACTCTCAGGGGCCCCTAGGGGGTGGTCAGATCACACTATGGGGATCACTGCTCCAAGTCAATATGCACATTAACCCAAGGAATGACTCTGGTATATGTCCTACTGTAGACAGGAGCCCTGAGTGAAGATACACAACCACAGCTTTCTAGCAGGAACTTCTATTTCTTGACGCCAAAGGTCAAGGAGTCTGCAAAGAACAAGACCATTGGAGCACTCCTAAGATGCAAAAAGTAAACAGAAATTTTCACTATATAACATTGAAAGCCTCAATGGATGCAAAAGCATGGTGCACGTTAAGACAATGACAGGTAAGGAGTCAAGAAGATAAAGAAGTCAGTAGGCAGGTGGGTTCCAGGGTGGGGGAGATCAGCTCAAGCACGTCCTGTGTGACATGAGCACCAGGAAAGGACTTTCTCTTCTTTTAAGTAAAATTTGAATGAGAGGGGCCTTTATTCAATGAGATCATTTTTCAGTGAAGCCTTGAGGCATTGAAAAGGTTTAAGTTCACTTACTGGCATTTCCTGATCGTCTGCAGGAGCAGGATAGTGGAAGAATGTGCTTGCTCTTCCCAGTCTGTCTTTTTCTATATCCATACACACACAGGCACGTGCACACATGCACACACACACACACACACACGCACACACACACAATTTTCTTCCCAAATTTCCTCTTAACAAAGGCAATTAAAAAAAAAAAATCAATGTTACCAATTCAGTGATTTCTCTTACTGTCTTCTGTGCCCAACACAAACAAAACAAACAAAGCACCAGTGTGCAGGGACATGGCGTCCTGACCTCCGCCTCCCCCTTGTAAGAGCTTGGGTATCTGTGGTATTTCCTGGAATTGTTTATCACAGGGACTTTCTCCTGATTCTGAGAGAAAGTACACCTGACCCAAAAACTAGCCTTACAGTCAGGTGATCCCAATTATCATGTGAACTGACTCCACCTCCTTTACTGAAAAGGTATTTAAACCCTTGTCTCAAACACTAAAGAGAAGTAGTAGAAGTCCTTCCTCCCACTCCATGATGGTGTGATAGTTTGTTCAATCCTGACGCCCTCTGCCCAGAATACTCGGAGCTTGACGTGCTGGCGCAGCACCAGTGGTGGAAACAATTGTGTAGAAAGTGGTGCTCTGCAAGTCATCACCTTCCCTCCTTTGCTAGGAAGTCAAGTGTTGGGTTTCTGAGACTGTTGATTTGAATAAACAGATGAGCAATATATCCAGACGCTTCACAGCATGTGCTCAGATAACCACAAGAGGGCAGTATCTGAGGACCTAGTGGAAGGCTTGGGGAACCAGCAGTTTCCTAGGAAAATTTGCTGAGTAGACGGCCAAAAAGTATGATGGTTTCCTTTCAGACGGAAAGCCTACCTAGTCACTTAAAGTGCCCAAGTAAGGTTTGTGCTTAAACCTTTTGGAAATATGGCTCTGGTTTCTAATTAATAGTGTTCGACAGAAAACCAGGCAGGCCTTAAACTCCTGGCAATCCTTCTGTTTCAGCTTTTTTTTTTTTGTCTTTTTGAGACAGGGTCTCCCTGTAGCCCCAGCTGTCCTGGAACTCATTATGTAGACCAGGTTGGCCTTGAACTCACAGAGATCCACCTGCCTCTGTCTCCCAAGTGCTGCGATTAAAGGCATGCGCCACCATGCCTGGCCCCTGTTTCAGCTTTTTGAGTGCTGAAATTACAACTGTGAGCCACCACACCATTTATGAGTGTGTTCTTGTGTGTGCAAGTGCATGTGCACATGTGTGGGGAGGGTAAAAGACTAGCTTGGGTGTCATTTCTCAGGCTCCATCCACCTTGTTTTATTTGTGTGTGTGTGTGTGTGTGTGCACATGTGTGTGCATTGTGTGGAAGGCAGAGAGAGGTCAGCCTGGAGTGCTGATCCTCAGGAGTGGTCCACTTGTTTTTTGAGACAGGGTTTCCTGTTGGCCTTGGGTTTGCTGATTAGGCTAGGCCAGCTGGCTAGCAAGCTGAAGGAATCTGTCCGTTTCTACCTCCTTAGTGCTGAGCTTACAGTGTGCACCACCATACCTGGCTTTTTGACATGGGATCTGTGGATTGAACTCAGCCTCATGGTTGCACAGCAAAAGCTTTACTGACTGAGCAATTTCCCTAATGTCACATTATTATTATTATTATTATTATTATTATTATTGATGGTCTCACTTGTCTAGGGCTCATCAAATAAGCGAGACTAGCAAACCCATGAGCCCCAAGGATCTGCCTGATTCTACCTCCCCAGAGCTGGGATTTCAACCGCATGCCACCTGTTGCTTGAGGAGGAGGAATGTAAACAGTGTCAACTCCCTCCTCCTTTGGTCCCAACATTTGAGTTCACCAAACTTCATTCTGGGAAACCAAGGAGTTTGTTGGGCTTACTTACAGAACAGTGGGTGAGGGTTTACTTACAGGAGTGTGGATGCTCCCCCCTAAGGCTGTGCCAGAAAGTCTTCACCCAAGCATGGGTGATGGCTTCCCCATAGCAGCACAAGATATTGTGAGAGACCCTGCCTTAGTCTACATGCAATTAGGGTCAAACTACTCATAACTGGTTGGGAGGTGTGGTTAGATTCTCAGGCAAGGGTCTTGACTGAGACACAAAGGTTGGGACCTTAGCCAGTACAAAACATTAGCAATTGCTTCTCCATTAAAGCCTATGACTTTCATGGTTAGAGTTTTATCTAAGTTCCCAGTACCAGATATAAGTTTCCCCCTGTGAAGTGGGCTCTAAGTTCAATCGGAATGTTGGTTCTGTGTATAAATCATTCATGCCACTATCGCACAAGCTGGCACTTTCACCATAAAGCATGCAGGATCCACAGGTGAGGAGGACTTTTTAATTTTCCCCAGTAACCTGAGCACTTCTGGGACAAGAGTTAGTCCACAGGGAGGGGACCCTTACAGCTCAGTCCTAGTTTTAGGTCTCCAAGTCCTACAACTAAAGCATATACCTTCAGCAAAAGGGTCCTACCATCTAGGTCTGGCGTGCAACCAACAGCAAGACAATCTTTATCGTTTTGGACGCCTTTGGGGTCTCCCTGGCCAACAGCTCATAGGGGGGCAACTCACCTCTGGCATTGGGATTTTCAATACCCTGATGGCTTCTGGGAGCCTATTTCCATTCTCAAAGATACCCTTTTTTACTGTTTAGCATTTCAGATCCAGGCTGTTGTAGGATTTTCCTAAATGTCTTGGCGAGTATCACTTGTGCCTTACTCAATCATAAAGCTTCCAAGAATTTCTCAGCTGCACCTGGCCCTGTTTCTCTTGTAAATTGATTTCCCCTCCTTGCTCCTTTAGGTGTACTGAATACTTCTCAAATGGGTTTCCAAATCTGAAGAACATTCAGAGGTTAACATTATCCATATAATGAAATCTTTTTCCAGAGGATGGGCAGGACAATACATCATCCTGAACCATCATCCCATAATGAACAGTAGGGTTACAAAGATAACCTTGGTGAAACTCCAGAACTCTGTTGTCATCTGTTCCAAGCAAGTGTTAGGTGATCACAGAAATTAAGATCTGATATAGTGTAGGAGGAAGTGCGGCCTGAAAAACCAGTGAATGCGCGCTGTAAACGCACCAAAAACATCTGGCTGAGGCAAAACTGTGTTCTGCCAAAAGACATAGAGATGGCTGATGCAAAAATGGCCTGATACAGAGAGCCAATGAGGAACAGACATGACCTATCAATGGAGCAATGGGACACCGGGAGGGGGGATATAAGGGAGCCCCATATCCTCAATAAACAAATCTGCAGCTGCTCGCACTGCCTGCTTCTCACCTGACACCCGGTGTCTGTGTCATGACTCTGTCCTGACTCTACCCCCACTGGAGGGCCCCAGGACACCCACAACATCTGGCTCCCAATGTGGGTTCCCCATGCTGGCATGGGCATTGACCTTCTTGGGTTCTGGCCATTGTTGTGGTAGCCGCTTTTCTCTTCTGGGTCGTGTTCTTTGCACTTTTCTGCCGGCTGTGCATGGACGGCTCCGAAGATTGGCCTTAGTTTCGCTTTCTCCACCCGTGACCTGCCTGGGCACCTCTCCGTGAGTGAGCATGAGAACCCCCTCCTTCCCTTTTCCCTCCTCCTGTCTGTCGATTAGGGAGGTACACATTTTGTTTTTGGTTTGCCCGGCCCCTCCACATAAAGGCTGACCCCTGGGAAGCGGAACCCAAGAAAGGCTCCCGACCACTGCTCCTTGTCTGGAGACACTGTGTGGGCATACGGCCGGCCGGGGCCTAATGAACCATGGAAGTCCCCCACTGAGCACAAGACAGCTGGGTCCGACACATTCTCTTTGTTTGTCTTAGAATTAACATGGGTAATCTGCCTCCCAGCTGTAGGGAACCCCAAATCAGGACATTAAAATCCCTCCTTGTCACCCGAGGTCTTAAAGTTAAAACCAATGACCTAGATGCTTTCTGGAATGAGGCTACCATCTTCACACCATGGGTCACCCCTGAGAACATGTGGGACCCTGACTTCTGGATGCCCGTTCTTTTCCTTGCTAGGAAGCACCAGGTCTCCTCAGGTGTCATCCTGCCTGCCTCATTTGTCCCCATTCTCCAGGCCATCATAGCTAGACTAATTCCTTTGGTCCTCCTCATCTTTGTCAAGTGTCTCTTTCAGCATGCCTGATGGCAAAAACGTGTCAACAGAGCCACGCTCTAGGTCCTTTTGGCACTTCAACACACAGGCCACTATCCTCCCTGTGAGGTCCCACAGGCCTGGCTCATGGAAATCCATGAGGCCTCTGTATAATTGCCTTCCCCAATCACCCTGGTGGGCTCATACCTTGGGAGGTCACCCTTTGACGGCCAGCAGTCAATGACGGGTAAGAGCTTGCTAACCAAGCCAACCTAAGACAGGCATGGTCCATAATGCTGGGGACCCCCTGAGGTGGGGCCAACAATGCCAAGGCAAAGAATCTTGGCTCTCACTAGAGCTTCACAAAAAGAAAAAGGGTGGATATGTAGGAGGAAGAGCGGCCTGAACAACCAGTGCATGTGTGCTGCAAATGCACCAAAAACATCCTGCTGAGGCAAACCTGTGTTCTGCCAAAAGACATAGAGACGACTGATGCAAAAATGGCCTGATATACAGAGAGCCAATGAGGAACAGACAATGACTTATCAATGGACCAATGGGACACCAGGAGGGGGGATATAAGGGAGCCCCATAGCCACAATAAAGGAGTCTGCAGCTGCTTGCACTGCCTGCTTCTCACCTGACACCCCATGTATGTGTTGTGACTCCATGCTGTCTCTGCCACCTGGAGGGCCCCAGGACACCCGCAACATCTTAGTGTGGAAAGATTTCATCCATTTGTATCAATCGTTTCCTCAACAGATCCTTGTTGGGTACAATAGCACAGATAAAAGGCACTAACCTAGTTAGCTCTCTACAATCTTTAGTCATTTTCTCTGAGCAATTCCATTTCAGTATCCTGGAGCTCTTCCATGGAGTCTCCCTGCATTTCTCCATTCTTGATGAACTCCTTGGAGCTGGCTCAAGCTGCTTGGCTAGGCACAGGGCCAAGGGAGAATTAGGCCCCACTTCCCCTTGCTGTACCTGTTGGTTCCCTGGGTCTGAAAGGCCCTGGGTCTATCCTGTGGCTGTATCCATCGACCATATTTGGTTGCTGGGAGAGGTCCTGGCTGGGCAAACGATCTCTACCCGTAGAATTAGAGATAAAACCTTTTGCAGAAAAGACTATACCCTGCTTAGTCTACGGGGATCATTACCCACTCCTGGTACAGGTTTGATTTTCTGCACCTGTACTGTTTTATCGTACAAGTCTTCTGTGAGCTGCTTGTTAGGTTTTAAAGCTTTCCAGAAGCTCCTTAGCACAGAATTTCATTTTTTGCCAAGTTTTTCTTTAGGAACTTGAGCTTGACACAAATCTTACTACATTTGCCTTTGAGTAATCCAAACAGCCTTCTTCCCCTGCTTTGCCTTTTTCCTTCTGCAAGCCTTCCAGGTTGTTCTACTATTTTACAGACATATTTTACTTGCTGGTCTAAGACACTTAGATCTGCCAAAGTCTTTCCTACGTCATAAAGATCCTGCCCACTAAGAAACATCTGACTTTTTTAGATGGGTTCTGGATATTGAACTCAGGTCCTTAAACTTGCCTGGAAAGCTGTATACTGACTGAGATGTCTCTCCAGCCTCTAATTTTTTAATTCCTTTGATGAAGACAGTCTCTAGACCTAGTAGTAAAGTCTTAATAATCCCAGCTACTCAGGAGGCTGAGGCATGGGGATGGCAATATCAAGTCCTGCTTGGGCTACAAAATTACTTCAAGACTAGCCTGGGAACACTTAGGGAGATCTTGTCTCCAAAGTAAATAGAGGGCTATGAATATAGTTATATAGTATTGTGCTTGCCTAGCATGCTATAGGTGGCTCAACCTTTTGACATTGTAACACAATGTTGGCATCTACAAAGTCAAATGAGTAAAAAAAAATCACAAAACAATTTCATAATGCTCAAGATTCTGTATTGACCTGCATTCATAGGTATCCTGGGATGCATGCAGTCCAAAGGCCTCATATGGATATGCCTCCTAGGCCCTTTTCCTTGATCCAATTCCTGGTTCTAGAAAGAGAGAGAGGAAGAGGGAGAGGGAGAAGGGAGAGGGAGAGAGCAAGACAGGGAGGGAGAAAGAGGGAGGGAGGGAGCCCTATCAGCTTTGACCTTGAAGTCCCTAGATTGAGCATTAAGCTCAATGCACTGGGCACATGCCCTACTGTGCCTCCCCATACTCTACTCCCAAACCAGCTGAAGGGCAATGCTGGTGGCTTGGTGGAGATCCTTTCAGAAGGCTCTAGTGTTTCTGGGTCATAGCAGGGCTGAAAGAACTCAGTCCCAGCTTCTGGGACTCCAATTTAAACAAAGCTTCCTTGGTGAATCTTGGGGTCTTTAATAGACACTCTAGTACTGACAGTGAAGGTCTCTTTGGTACCTTGGAAGGCAAGAAACCTTCTTGGTGTGGTCCTAAACCCAGCAACATCAGCAGCCACGGACTCATTAGAAACCTACTGCTTACTCCTCTCCACTCTGGCATTGGAAACTTGGGCTGGGGTTGGGAGGACCCAGGTAAATCTCAAGTCTGAGAATCAGGAAAGAAGTACTTTCATAGGCATGTGAAGGGCTGCTCAGCCAGGCAAAGCCTGTGTAGGGGAAACGATGAATGCAGAGAAAATAGAAACAGGGAAGGAAAAATGTCCAAACAGTCATGGAAAGGCCTTCTTCTGCCCCAGCCCAGAGGCTGCACCTGCCCCAGGGTACCAGCAGGAACTCAATATCTATCCAGAGTTTTCCACCTTGCTATGTCAAATTTATTTGGCTAAAACCAACTCTTGTGACAGTGACCTTTTATTCAGTTAATATTACCCACCTCACTGCCTCCAAAGTACACAGAGGAATTGGAGGGCTGATGAAAATCCTTCCAGTCTGTGCAATGCCCAAGCCTTCCCAAACACTGTGTACTTTTCAGAGTTCTTTATTGGGATTTCAGATTATTGAAAGGTTATCTGTCTCCTGTTCCAAGAAAGATCACAATAAAACAGAAGGAGAATGTGTTGTGATGTGGGGTGTGTGCTTTCCTTGCTCAACTGGCCATGCCCATCTGACTTCAGTGAGGACAGCCTGCAAGGTGAGGGAGTTCCTAAGTCCTCTTAGAAAAGAGCACAGGAGCTGGGGAAGTGGGAGCACATGCAGATGACTGGGCAGCAGCTTCCACAAGAGTAAGAAAGCTCTGTCATCTTCTACAGCCATCCAGTCTTGGGTGGCTTTCTTGATGGAGCTTCAGGGAGCTGCCTCATTCCTCAATTTCCTTTTCTTGGAAATGACAACCTTAGAGCCTTATTATGCCCAAAATCCATAATGATCCCTCTATCATTTTTCTGATGACCATGTCATAGAGAAAGCAGAGCCTTCTGGTCTCTTTGGATTCCTTTTCTGTGATCCATGTATTTTATACTGTTTCAGAATCTTAATTTTCTTTTCATCCAGTAAGCCATTTGCCTACTTGAGTTCTCCATATCTATAACTTTAAACATTTTTTCATTTGTTTTTACGTGTATGAGTGTATTGCCTGCATGTGTCTAAGTGCACCTGTGTCATGCAGTGCCCGAGGAGGAAAGAAGAGGGCACTGGATCTCCTGGAACTGGAGTTAAGACAGTTGTTAGCTGCCATGTGGGTGCTGGGATTCGAACCTGGGTCTTCTGCAAGAACAGCCAGTGCTCTTATCTGCTGAATCATCTCTCCAGCCCCCCCCATAGCTATATCTTAAGGCAGAGTGGAATTGAAAATTAGAAAACTAGATATTTTTTATGAGCTAGGTTCTCATGAAGCCCAGGTTGACCCTTGAACTTGCCAAGTAGCTGGAATTTTGTGGTTCTCTACCTCCCAAGTACTGGGATTACAGGTGTGTATCACCAGTCCCAGTTTATGTGAAGCTGGGTGTGGAACCCAGGGCTTCATATATGCAAGACAAGTGCTCTGCCAACTATGGCTACATCTCTTATCCAGAAGACTATGCTAAAAATTTTTAATTACATTTATTTATTTATTTTTGTGTATGTGTGTGCACATATGCCACAGTATACATGTGGAGGTTAGAGGAGTTGTGGGAGTCAGTTCTGTCCTATGTGGTTGTTGAGGATTGAACTCAGGTCATCAAGCTTAGCAGCAAGCGCCTTAGTTATCTCACTGGCTCACTTTAAACCAGTCACTTGAATTAAGCCTCTGCTTCCTGATCTATAAAATGCTTACCATGTACCAGACAGTATTATCTTACTTAATCCTTGTAACAACACTTAGAAATAGGCAATAAACAATCTTTCCTAGAAGACATTATTTTATAGTCAGAGAAATGAGGCTTAGAGGAGTTGAATGAGTTCCTCAAGGTCTCACAGACAGCAACTGACACATCTGGGATTCCTACCAGACAGTCTGGCCCCAGAGGCTGTGTACAAAGCACTGGCTAGCATTAGTGATTTGATTTAAGAAGGAAACAAGGCAACATCTGTAGAATCTGTTATGGTCTGTATCTGAAATGTCCCCCAAAGACTCACAAATGCTTACTCTCCAGCTGGTGGAGTTAAACTATGGAACCTTTAGGAGTTGGGGTTTGGCTGGCAGAAGGTCATAGTGGGTGGGCCTTTAAAGAGTCTATCTGGCCCCTGACACTCTCTGTTTCCTGGTCTTTCATGACTAGAGGATCCTCAGTCAACATGTTCCTGCATTGAGGTACGACTCCACATCCAAACCTCTACCATGATGGACTGAAACCCTCTGAAAACTGTGAACCAAAATAAATATTTCCATACGCTGATTCGGTTTAAAAAATTTTTTTGGATTTATTTTTATGTGTATGTGTATGAGTATTTGCCTGTATGTATATAAGTGCACCTGTGTTGTGAAAAGCCCACAGAGGCCAGAAGAGGGCATTTGATCTCTGGAACTGGAGTTCCAGATGGATTGTTAGCTGCCATGTGGGTGCTGGGACCTGAACCTGGGTCCTCTGCAAGAGCAGTTAGTGCTCTTAAGCATGGAGTCATCTCTCCAGCCTCAGATTTTATTTTTTGTCAAGGTAGTACAAAAATAATGAATACAGAACCTTTCAAAAAGGTTAAACCACCTCATAAAGGAGAAGCAGGATGTTATATTTTTCAAGCTGGTAGGGAAACTCCACTTTCTATCACCCTTGTCCAGTTACAGTTTCTATTCAAGTTATCTGGTCAACTTTTTTAAACAAAGCGGGAAAATTAGAAAGAGCAAAAGAGAATGCAGTTTTACAAATATGAAGCACAAACTCATAAACAGAAGGCACAGATTTGCCTAAAGTGGGGCCAGGAAAACCTGGGAATGGGACACACCCCATTTTCTAAATGTAGTCACAGGCAACCCCTTCTAGAACCCTAGAATCACAACTCTGGGGCAGGCTGTGATGTTGCAGGACTGATAAGAAGCTAACTGAGGCTGAAAATATGGCTCTGTGGATAAAGCAGTTGATGTACAAGCATGAGGACCAGAGCTCAAATCCCCAGAATGTGGTTCTCAGCATTTTCTTTGGTGATGGAGCTTGCTCCATCCCTCTGCTCCCCTAGCCTCTAAACCTCCCTCCTTCCCTTATTTCTAGTTTATTGAGTATACTGCAAGGAAACAGTGGGCTGGACAGTCAGTGAAGTACTGCCTGCTTTCCATGTTTTCTTTTTCTTTTCTTTTATTGTCATTTTATGTGTACCAAGTGCATGCAGTGCCTGAGGAGGCCAGAAGAGGGCATCGGATTCCCTGAAACTACAGTACAGACAGTAACTCCAGTTACTGTGAGCCACCATGTAGGTGCTGGGAACTGAACTGGGGTAATGTGCAAGAGCAGTCAGTGCTCTTAACTGCTGAGCTATTTCTCCAGTCCCTTGTCATGTTTTCTTAGTGTGGGAAGCTGTGTTGTCTGCTTGTTAAGAGGAACAGTCTACTTCATTCTCACCTGGGACTTAGCTAAGGGGAAGAAGAAAGACTACTTTCTTTTACTCCACTAATAGAAATGAGTCTAACCAGTATCTATTGTGGTCTGCTTTATCTCCCACAACAAAAGGAGAGAGAGAGAGAGAACAGAGAGAAAGAGGTAAAGCGAAGGGTGATAATCATATCAACAAGATGAAAATGAATGTTAATGGGTTAAATGGATGGAAGACCTGCTCACTTGATGGTATGCAAATTGCTTTAGACAGATTGTATAACTTAATTCAATCTGAAGTCACTACTATTATTTTCATAATAGAGCTGAGGAAAGTGAGACTCAGGCTCTAGGTCCCTTGCTCATGCAACATAGCTATGGACGGTTTGAACCAAGGCCTTCTGATTCCCAGACTTCACCCTTTCTTGAATTCCTTGGAGGACTGTAAGACATCTGGGGCAGCAGATGACAGGCCTGAGAGCACAGGCGCTCTGCAAAGCACTGTGAGGCATGAACAGAGCCTTTGGTCACAGGTAGCTCATTCCACTTGCTTGTCCTCTTCTGATACCTGGCGTTGGCTGCAAGATATGGTTGGTACTCCCTCACCTCCCCCTGCAGAGTGCTCCCAGGGCTTCTTCACCCTCTGTGGCCTAATCCTGTCATCTGTGTTCCCCGAGGAAAGCCCATTGTCAGCCATACCCCTGGGGGCATGTTCAGCTAGCCAGTGAACTCTACCTTCCCTGCCAGCCTCTCTCAGGAGGGAGAGGATACCAAGAACCTTGAGGGCAGTGAATCTTGGGACTGTCCCTCATCCTGAAGTTGAGGTCTGGGATGCCTGGATATGGTGGCTCACCAGGGATTTAAACCACATGTGGAAAACTGTGACTCTGAACCATGAGATCACATTATTGACATTGCTTTTAGAAAATAATTTGAGTTAGAATTTTCCTGAATCTCTGGGGCACAGTCCCTGAATGTATCCCTTGTTTCTGCAGTGGTAAATACTGTCCTGGAGGTGAGGTGTCTCTCCTCCTGTACCACAGGTTCATCATTACCCAGTGATGGACAGTTTCGATTAACTTGTTCTTTGCATTTTTGGAAACAGCTATAACTTTTGTATGAGATTTTCAGGGCTATGGTAATAAAGCTTTTATTTATACAGAAATTCATTACCTGGTTCTGGAGGCTGGAAGTTTGAGTTCGTGGGGTCAGTAGAGCTGGGTTCTTCTGAGGACTGGATCTGTTATAGGCCTGTCTCAAGCTTTAGGAGGTTTTCAGGCATTTCTGGTGTTTCTTGGCCTCATCTTTGAGTGGCACTCAACTCTAGGTTCCTGTCTTAAAATTTGTTTTATCTATCTATCTATCTATCTATCTATCTATCTATCTATCTATCTATCTATCTATTTATATTTTTCCTTATTTTGAGACAGAGCTTGTTATTTAGCCCTGGCTGGCCTGGAACTCACCATGTAGAACAAGCTGGCCTTGAATTTGTGGGAGATCTTCCTGCTTCTGCCTCCTAAGTGTTGAAATTACATATGTGTGCCACCATACCAGGCTCAAACCCTCCTTTTCATAAGGACAGCAGTCATGTTGAAAAAGAGGCCTATACTAGTTACTTTGTAGCTGCTTTGACAAATACCCAAGAAAAACTATTTATTTATTTATTATTATCATTTTAAAAAATTTTATGTGTATGCACGTATTGCCTGCATGTAGGTAAGTGCACCCATGTTGTGCAATGCTGGCGGAGGTCAGAAGAGGCTGTCAGTTCCCCTGGGACTGGAGTTATGGACAGTTATTAGCTGCCCTGTGGGTGCTGAGATTCGAACCTGGGTCTTCTGCAAGAACAACCAGTGTTCTTAACCCCTGAGCCAACTCTCCAGCCCAAGAAAAACAATTTAAAGAAGGAAAGAAACTGGGCATGGTGGTAGTTCATGCCTGCAATCCCATCTTCAGAAGCCTGAGGCCAGAGGACTGCCTGGAGTCTGAGGCTAGTCTGGAATACAGAGGGAAACCCTGTCTCAATTTTCCCCCAAATTCACCTTCTCCTCTAAAAAATAAGGAAAGAAAAGGAGAAAAGAGTATTTTGGCTTATGGTTTTAGTGGGTTCCATCCATGGCTGCTTTGTCCCATGTGCTTGGGTAGAACATCATGCACTGGGACTGTGTAGTAGAGGACAGCTGTTCACTTTAGAGCAGACAGGAAGCAAAGAGAAACAGGAAGGGGCCAAGGGCAAGATGCTCCCAAGGATGCCACCTCACATTCTGCTTCTTCTGGCAAGGCCCCAACTCCTAAAATTTCCAGAACCTTCCAATAAAAGCACTATTAGTTGAAAGTCAAGCATTCAATATATGAGCTTGTGGATGACATCTCATATGTTGCCACCCTACTCCAGGGTGACCTGGAACTAATTACACCTGTCATGCCCTTTTTCCAAAGAGTCACTTTCTGAAATATTGGGGGGGGGAGTTAAGGATTTAAAAATATGAATTTGAGGGAAACACAGCTCAATCAGAAACACTTTAAAACTTTAGGTTTCTAAGTAAGACACATGCAGAGGCTTTTTGAGACAATGTTTCTCGCTGCTAAAACAGGTACAGACAAGAAAATCTTTCTTAGAAAGATAGTAGAACTATTGTCTGCAAACTAGGGGCCATTCAAAACCTTAAAATGCACAATTGCCCAGCAAGGATAATATTCCCTTCATGCTGTGGGATGACATCACTGGCCTTAGCATGGGCAATGAATATGTTCATGTTTTCATCTTGAGGTCTATTATGTTTGTAATGAGTTTCAAAATAGGCAGTAGAGACAGTGGCTCTGGTGGGAATTGGTCCCCTCTTCTTCAGTCCAGAAGGAGAGCACTCTGCTTTCCTTTCATACCTGAGGAACCATCTCGGTCTTCTCATTCGGATTGTTTAAGGGCAGGTTGCATCAGGGCCCTGCAGGAGGGAGTCAGTCTCATTTGGTCCCACAACTGTTACAACATGGCATGCCAATTTCTAACATAGTCTATTGTTGATATGTTCCTCTAAAACGTTATATAGTGAAAGCCTGTGGTGTGGGAAAACTGGAGAGTCATTGGAAGAGCAACCCCAAACAAGGCCAAGGGTGACTCAATTTGGATGCACCCTATGGTGAATAGAGGACCATGTGTGAGGGACCAGCTGCTACTCCTTAGGCGTTCCTAATTAGAAGGGCTTAGGTGTGACCTGCTTCTTGGCAGTGGTGATATTTGCTTTGACTTGCTCTGCCAGTCACACCACAGGAACTATGAATTTTCTCTTGTACAGTTCGGGTGGCTGACATTCTCCAGCAATGGCCTTTGCTGAAAATCCTATCAAAGTACTGTGGACCAACAAGAGACCAATAGGGAGGGAAAGGGCCAGGGCTCCTCAGGTGGTGGAATAAGGTTTCACGGCTGCTTGGGCACAGGCTGCTTCCAGTGACCTCATGTGGCCTGGATGAACACCTAGGAATCTAAGGACCAAAGTGAAGAGTGTGGCCACACCTGCCTCTGTCCTTATCTCTGCCTTCACTTCATGTTTAGGTAGATGCAGTGACCCATCTCTCTTCTACCATGTCTTGATTTTTCCCTAAGAAAATTATACAGAAGTTTCTCTGATGGGTTAAGTGTTTACATTGGTGTCAAGAGCTTGTTTTTAGCTTTCAAGGCCATGTCTATTCAATGACAGCACATGTATTGCATTGGAGATGTAGCTAGACTGTCATGATTTTGTTTTCTATTTATTTTACAATGCTAGAATGGGACCAAGGACTTTGTGCATACTAAGCAAGCACTTTACCACTGGGGTACGCCCTTAGCCTTTCCCTGGTTTCTTGACCTGCTTCTCAACTGAGTCCTGAGGGAAGTCTGGCCAACCTTCTGCTTCTCTGGGATTCCTCATGGTTTTTTCATCCCTGCCTGTCCTGTCCTTTTCTCTCTAAAGCCCAAGTCCTTTTGTTGGTCTGTCTCTTAACTGTCTGCCTGGTTTGTCTAGAACATCTTACTCCCATGGGCTCTCCTGACAGTTAATCTGGCCTTGATCATCCCATAGCTCAGGAAAGCATCTTTCTGAAATTTACATACTGTAAACTGAAGTTCTTTAAAAGAAAAGCAACATCTATGTTGAAGATACTGCAAGACTGACTGATGCTTAGAATTTCTTGATTGTGCTGATTCACAGACACATTATCCTGGGCTATCTTTACTTTCCTTAATGGCCGTTTGCTGTTCACCACTGTGTGTGACACTATCCTTTTGCCTATCAGGTAGAACCGTTGGAAGGTATGCTTAGCAGATCATTAGCTTCCACCAACGCAAAAGCTAGGAATGTCATCAGCTAGCATCTGAGACATAACAGAAATTTCCTTGCTTTGTTGTAGACTGCCTACTTAATGTTTCTAATATATTTGGAAAAATGCCTTGATTTATGACTTTCTTTTGTTCAATAGTTATAAAAGCTCCATGAAACTGTTTCCATGTTAGAATAAGTGATTCAGGGCAATTTGAATCTGTGTTCTCAGGCCATAGTTACTCTAATGTAGCTCAAGAATAAACTTAATCCCTTTGAGGTGAGAACTGTGTTTTGTGATATCAATAGTGATAAAGATACTGAAGCTAGAGGATGGTCACCAGTGCTAGTGGCCGACCTGGGAAAGAACTTGAAGGAGAGTGGAGATGAGCAGGCAGAGGCTAGACCAGCAAGGAACCTGGAGCCAGGACAAGCTGGGGCTGCTGGGGGTGTTGAATTGGAATGAAATAGGTAGACAGTTGCTGTGGAAGTTGGGTGGATTCTGAAGTTCTGAATCAGGAAGTTTGGCTTAAAGGGCTTCACAAAACTAGCAGTCAACAAACTCCAACGCTTACAGCAGAGCCTTGGGATCCTGACTTCTGGTTGATCTTTTCTCAATATTTATGGCTGATTTAAATGACGAGTCCCAGATCTTCAATTAGTTTATGGGCATGGTACAGGCTCTGAAGACTTGTCTTTCTCAAAATATTTATATTGATTTTGTGGTGGCATGGAATCAAATGAATATATAGATGATACAGGCTTCCTCTTACCCTGCAAATCATCGGGGAAGGATGGAGACAGTGATTTCTGGGATTGATGCTGCACGATGTTGACGAACAGGAGTGCAGGGGCAAGGGTGTGGGGTGAATCCGTCTCGTATTTCTGAGCACAGAAGCTGGCCAGACAGCATGTTACATCCTCTTTCATTTTAATGTACACTCTGTCTTGCTCTTCCCTAGAAAAGGCATCCTAATTCCATAGAAGGTCCTGATGCTCAAGATCACCTGCCAGTTAGAACCTGACCAGCTTGAGACTGGATCTTGCTCTTCTGAGCACACGCAGGACTCTATTTGTCAAGTGCTGCTTATTTTAGATGGGTAGTTTGTTTCTTTTCAACAATGGTGCTTTTCTTCTAAATAGAAGTAGACTCTGGTAAATAAGACCCTTAAAGACCAAACTGATCTAGCAACAACAGAGCAAGAATTAGAAGCCATGTGATAATTTATAGTGAAGGACTTTTCTGTGCCAGGTACAGTGATCAAATTTACTGCTCACAGGTGCCCACAAGAAAGGCCTAATCTCCTAGTTTTAAATTTTTTACATTTTATTTATTATTTTTATGTGTATAAGTGTATTGCCTGCATGTGTGTAAGTGCACCCATGTCATGCAATGCCCATGGAGGTCAGAAGAAGGCATCAGATCCCCTGGAACTAGAGTTACGAATGGTTGTTAGCCACCATGTGGGTGCTGGAAATCAAACCCAGGTCCTCTGCAAGAACAGCCAGTACTCTTAATTGCTGAGCCATCTTTCCAGTCTCCTAGTTTTAATTTAAAAAAAATTACATTTATTTATCTATTTACTTATTTAATGTGCGAGTGTGTGTGTGGAGGGTGTGCATGTGCTCCTGCCGACATGTGGAAGTCAGAGGACATTGCCTTTCCTCCATGTGGGTCCCAGGGATTGAACTCAGGTCATCAGGCTTGGTGGCTAGTGCCTTTGCTTGCTGAGTCATCTCCATGACACCAATCTCCTAATTTCAGAGCCATTATAATCTGAACCTGAAAAGTCTATCCGTATCTCTGTTACGAATTGAATTATATCTCTCCAAAGTTCAAATGTTGAAGCCCTAATCTCCAAGAGCTCAGAGTTTCACTATATTGAAATCACTGAAGATGTAATTAATTAACCATACTACAACAGGGTGGCCCTATTCCAATAGGCTTAGATCCTTAAAAATGGGGAAACTTGGGCACAGAGACAAATCTGCATACAGGGAAAATACAAGCATGGATGAAAGTAGAGATCAACGTATCTACCAGACAGAGAAGCGTCAGCACCCATCAGAAGCCAGAGACGGGCCTGGAACCAATTCTCTGTCGAGCCTTCAGAAAGAACCAGACTTACCAACACCTTGATCGCAGACTTCCAGCCTCCAGTGCTATAAGACAGCACATCTGCTGTCTAGGCCACCCAGTTAGTAGTACTTGTCAACAGCAGGCCTAATAGACTGATCCACTCCATCTCCTGTCTTCAGAGTGTGAAGCCAAAGTGTGGCTAGTGCCTACTGGGCAGGGAAGACAGCCCCAAACAGTACTTTGAAGGACATCTCTGAGGGTTTTAGAACGGCTGGGAAAGAAGGAGGCAATGTCAGGTTCACTGACCCTTGAGGATTTGTTTTCCGTACCTTCTGTTCTGCTGGCACAGAGATGAGAGGAGGGCAGGGGAAGATGAACGGTTACTGCCAAGTCTGATGATAGATGCCATGAGGTTCAGTGGGCATGTGGGGAGTGTCTTCTAAATGAAGCACTCCCCAGACAGACTCTCTGGGGTTTCAGGACAAACAGGTAATTGCAATCCTGGCTTCCTCCCTGCTTTCTGTCAGCTGGACTAGTTTGTTGTTTACAACAGCTGGTCCCTGTTAACCAGCATGCTTGAATTCCTGTGCAGTGTCCTGACTAATAGCCTTTTAACAAGCTTCCTGGAGCAAAAGACCCAGAGCCTTGTTACTTTATTGGCTAGGTAAATAGTTGGAAGGCTGTATTGGCACAAAGTCTTCTAACAGTCAAGGCAAATAAACTGTGGACAACACAGTATCTTACAAATTAAAATAAAGAGAAGGTAGCTAGAAGATCTACTTGTGGAATACTGAAGCTGTCTATGGGATTAGAACCTTGCTCCAGGGATGGCTGATCTTTGATTATCACAGGAAGGTGCCCTAGGTCAGTCCCAATACATAGGAATGTATGTGACTATGTACACAGGAATACAGAGGTGACTGCTAGAATAGAAGGAAAGCATTTTCTTTCCTTCCTCTCTGTCCGCTCTCCCTCCGTCTCTCCCTCCTCTCTCCTCTATCTTCTTCTTCTCTCTCTCTCTCCTCTCCTCTTCTCTCTCTCTCTCTCTCTCTCTCTCTCTCTCTCTCTCTCTCTCTCTCTCTTTTTTTTTTTTTTTTTATTTTTAGAGACAGTTTTCTTTATATATATATACCACTCTGTCTCACTCTCTCTACACAGCACTCTCTCTCTCTCTCTCTCTCTCTCTCTCTCTCTCTCTTCCTCTCTCATTTTGTTTTATTTTAGTTCTTGAGACAGTTTCCTTGCTATATATATACCAGACTGTCTGGAACTCACTCCATAGTCCAAGCTGGCTTTGAACACAAGATCCTCTTGCTTCGGTCTTCCAAACACTGGGATTTATAGACATGTGCCACTTTTCCTGTGGAAAGTGTTTTCTAAGAGATTCTACTCTGCCTGGCAGAGATTAGAGCAGATACCTTAAAATAGAGATAGTTGTTTATTTATATGCAGCTTACTTGGTGAAAGCAAAACATTAACAATATCTCGAATTGTTCAAGAGAACAGAGTGGGGGGGGGCAAGGACAGTAAAAGAGCAGATGTTTCTATCTTTGAATGTCATTTAAAATTGCCAATTTGGAGAGTGACTTCTCACTGCATACAGTCTGTAATTTTTGAACCTGAATATGTGAACATAGACTTACTTTAAAAAAGCAAATGCAATGAAAACAAGCTTGTTTTTGAAAAGATGCCTACATATTCAAAAATGCACCAATGGTTTCCTTTCCCAACACTCCACCTTCCAGGTTCTTTCCTATCCAGTCTCTCCCCTATCCCGCCATTCATGTATCCAAGAGGGCATCTACTCTCTGGCCTGTGCTGAAGGATGTCAGGCTTCAACTCATTTGGTATCCATTATTTGTTGAACAATTGCCAAGGGCTCTATCCCAAATTAGGTAGTATGATGAATAGTGAGATAAGACACAGCTGCTGCCTGCAGGGTTTATTGAGGCAATACTTAGACCTCATAACACAAAAATTAGTGACTGTGCAATAAAGAATCAACCTCTGATGAGAGGTCTTCCCTTTAGGCATGGTTCCTGAGAGCTGATTTCTAAGCCTTTTATTTTACATTGCCATGCACAACAACAGTGTGGCTCTCTGGGCTGTGGAGACACAGAATGTAATTATGTGATTCAGTTTGATATTTTGGGTCACATAGCATCATCTTGATCTCAGAGAGAGGGGAGACTAGAGCCTGAGCTCAGTCACATGGGCAACTGAAAATGTCTACATAATGGAGCCCCCACAAAAATCTCTGAAGCCCAAGCTTGGGTAAGCTGCCCTGATTAGCAGTACTTTATATGTTGTCCCACATAGAACTTAGAAAAGCCATCCAAGGTCACTCAGCTGACAGGCCAAGTCCTGGACCAGGCATGTGAGGTCATTTTACTATACTTTACTGCCTGAGCTGTAGTTTTCCTGGGAAAATCTGTTCTTGCCCCACAGTGCCCATCTCAATGGGGACACAGTGAGAATGTTAACTTTCTGTGGCTGTGACCAAATTATCTGAGGAACAACTTAAAAGGACACACTATTCATTTTGGTTCATGGTTTCAAAGGTTTTTGTTCATGGTCAGCTGATTCCATTACAGAGGGTAGAGTATGTACAAGAGGAAGTTATTTATCTGTGGTAGACAGGAGAGAGAGAGAGAGAGAGAGAGAGAGAGAGAGAGAGAGAGAGAGAGAGAGAGAGGAAGAAGAAGAGGGGGGGGAGAGAAAGA
>NW_008343717.1:2348823-2354535 GCF_000622305.1 Nannospalax galili | reverse complement strand
GAGAGAGAGAGAGAGAAATATCTTTGCTGTGGGGTTGGCTTCCTCCTTTCCCCTTGTCCAGCTGGGTTTCCAGGATATGGGGCCCTACCATTTACATTCAGGCCCCTTAGTCGATCCTCTTTGGGAACACCCTCACAGACACACCCCAAACTGTGTTTTACTAATCTCCTAGGCGTATCTCATTCAGTCAAGTAGCCAGTCAAGATTACCCCATCACAGTGACAAAATATATGATCACAACACAAAGCACTGAGTGCCATGGGAGGCTGCATGCATGCCTGTCCTGTGCCCAGCATGAATGCCTTTCCTGTGCCCAACAGCCCCTGCTTTTGCTCTTTTTCCATTCCAACTTGGTGACTCCAGCTGGAGCTGTTGTGTCCATGTGCTTTTGTTTTTGGAACAAATTTGGACCACTGACCCTGGTTGGGCCAACCACAGGACCCTGGACATGTTGGGTGGACTAGGGCTGAGCTTCTGTCCCAGGTCAGGCCAATCATCCAGCTTTTCATAAGATGGCAGAATATGAACTGAAAAGTATCTGTCTGTCTGTCTGTCTCTCTCTTGCGTTCTCTCTGATGTTGGAGTCATAAATACACAAAATCCGAGCACTTAGCAGATTTGTGCCACATGGAGGAAGCTGAGAAACACTGAGAGGGAGAGATGACACGTCTTGAGAGGAAAGAGAGGAGAGATAATAGAGACAGACACAGAGATACAGAGATAGACAGGCAGAGGGAGACAGAGAACAGAGAGACAGAGAGAATGAAGAGTATCAGAGGATCATTGCATGACTTCACTCATTTTTGAGATCAGTTCTGCATATTCCTGGCTAAGGTTTAGGGGGAAAGAGGTCTTTCTTTCAATTCTGGTCCCATCTCAGCAGCTTGCTAAAATGCTTTGTTACATAAACATGCTGGAGTTGGGTTATTTTCCCGCCACTGGCAACCAACCATTTTGGAGAGTTCAGGAAGACTTCCCACGGCCATGACAACTGAAGAGCAGCTGTCAGTCAAAGTCACACCCTGAAGTACAAGTTTCTTCCACAAGTGCTTCACATGGATGAGATGGAGGTGGGGAAATGCTTTAAAGAGGATTGCTTGCTGGCTAAATGTGACCTCATCAAGTGCCTCGACAGTTTCTGCTATGGCCTTTGCTCCACAGAAAATCCCTTGACCTCTTTGAGGCTGCTCATAAAGCTTAAGGATCATTGTGTAATATTCATTGGGTCAATATGTGCTATTTATTACATCAGGGGACTTGTGCTTCCTAGGCCAAAGGACCAAAGTGTGCAAATAGCCAATGTCCTTGAAGAGGCCTCCCGACCCCTGAGGTCTAAATCAAAATGGCCTGAACCTGGGTTGAAGAGATGAACAGTTGGTGAAGTGTTTGGCATGAAAATATGAGAACTTGTGTTCAATTCTCTGAATCCATGTAAAAAAGCTGGGCATGGTGACACATGCTTATAATTCTAGTGCTGGGGATGCAAAGTCAGACAGATCCCTGGGACTCACTGGCTATCTGAATTGATGAGCTCCAAATTCAGTGAGAGACCTTGCCTCAAAAAAAAAAGTGGATAGCCACTAAGGAAGACCTCTGATGTTGACCTTTGACATGCACACACATGTACATACATGCAAACACACATGTGCACATGTATGCACATGAACATACTCAAACACAATTGCCTACACAATGAAAAAGTGAAGAAAGTGATTTTTAAAAATTATTTTTATTTTATGTGTCTGAGTGTGTTGCTTGCATGTGGGTAAGGGCACCTGTGTCATGCAATGCCCGCAGAGGTCAGAAGAAGGTGTCAGATCCCCTGAAACTGGAGTTAAAGATAGCCAGCATATGGGTGCTGGGAACTGAACTCAGGTCATCTGCAAGAGTAGCCAGAGCTTTTTCAGGCCCAGTGATTCTTGAAAATATCACATAGCAGTAAGTCCAGAGTTTATGGACCTATAACTGTAGTGTGCAACTCAGTGATACCAGCAAAACTCCAAATTCTTAAGTTCTTGCTATCTTTGGTAGGTTGGATGATTGTTCCCAAGCACTTGCTGTCCCCCTTGTGTAACCTCACCTCATTCACATCAGGCTTGGCCATGTGATTCACTTGGGCCAATGACATATGACCATAATGGACTCAGCAGTTTTTAAGCAGAAGCTTCAAATGCCATCTTGAAAGGATTCACTGTTTCTTTTTTCCTTCTTCCAGGAGATCAGACTGATCCTAGAAAGAGCCAGGTAAAGCCCCTCCATGGTGGACATGTAAGATGTGAACGCCTATTGTAAGTCAGTGACATTTGTGGACCTTTTGTTACCACAGGAAAACCTAGTCTCAGCCTGGCAAGGTGGTGCACACCTTTAATCCCAGCACTTGGGAGACAGAGGCTCATGGATTGCTGTGAGATTGAGGAATGGTCTACATGGCGAGTTCCAGGCCAGTTGGGGCTACATGGTGAGACCCTGTTTCAAAAACAAGCAAGCAAACCAAACCAAAACCAAAAACTGAAACCCAAACCAAACCCAACCTTAGCCTCAGCTGACTGATGTGCATCTCTCCTACTTACCATCCATGGTAACAGCTTTGTTTTCAGATTGATGAGAAGATGTCTAAATGATTTCAGCTATCATCTCCCGACATGATGACATCCAGAACCAGACCTACCATTCCAGCTGAAAATGGAGAACATCTCGCGGAGACTCCAGTAGGTTTTCCTTACTTTTATTTGCTGCCCAGGGAAGCTATGTTCTGTTAGAAAAGAAGGTTGCAAGCCTTATACACACCTTTCATCCCAGCACTTAGCAGGCAGAGGCAGGCAGATCCCTGTGAGATCTGAGGCCATCCTGGTGTACATAGTGAGTTCTAGGTCTAGGCCAGTTGAGACTACAGGGAGACTTTGTCTTAAAATTAAAAAAAAAAAAAAAAAAGAAAGAAAGAAAGAAAGAAAGAAAAAGAAAAAGACTAGGAAGGTTGCTAATGGTGATGATAGTGTGGATTCATTTCCCAGGCAGAGGGCTAAGTAACATCCTGGCCTACCTGGGCTGAGGCTTGTCGCTAGTGTCCTCCCCTTATCAAGACTCCTTTAGTTGGCCTGAAGTGTTGGGTCTCCGGGACCCTCATAATTGTGGCATAACTTATGACAAGGCCTATTGTAACTTCCTCAGCCTGACTAAAGTTTGGCGACCTGTCTCTGGCCAGTCACTTCCTCGTGGAGGTGACTCAGCAGGGCCCAACCTTGGACTGCCTCTCCCCAATCACTGCTGGTGTGGCCAATTCCCAGTGGCTCACAGCCATTGCCCCAGATGACATACACCTTTGCCTTTCCCTTTTCCACACTCCTTTTTGATTAAATTATATAAGGCAATGCCTGATGCAATAAAGTGAGTTCCTGCCTTGACAAGACTCCCGACTTGGTGTGGTTTTTGAGTCGCCAACACTCACCATCCTGCTCAGCCCCTAAGAGAGGAACACAGGCTGGTCCTGGCCTCTCTCCCTGTGCCGAACCTGTCAGAGAGCGATCTGACAGATTGGTGCCCCGTGTGAGGCGCTGCCTATCACAAAGTTCGCTGACGGGCCAATCGGTCTGCAGGTGAGTGTACTCCCTTAAATTATGGGGAAGTCCAATTCTAAGCTTGACCCCTCTTTAGATTCCCTCAGGGTCCTGCTCAAAAGCAGGGGCCTTGACCTCTCAGACAGCCAAGCTCTCCAGGCATGGGGATGCTTGCTAAAGATCGCACCCTGGCTTCCGGAGAGCAATCTCTTTGATTTGGATACTTGGGATAGAGTTGAAAAGTTAATCAGATGGGCTCAGATAGGAAAGGGACAGGTCCCCCCTCTGGGAGCACTCCTCACCGTATCTGCCTTAAAGGGCTGCTTTCCTCTACGCCCACCGAGGACAAAGGTGGTGGAGGCCCAGGCTCCAACCCCGGCCAAGGCCACTGACTCAGTCCCTGAGGCACAGTCAGACTCCAAGCTGGATCCCAGGCCCTCGGGTCACACAGATCCTCCGGATCGATCTGAACATCTGTATCCCTCCCTAGACCCTTTTTGGGAGTGCCCCTTGGCCCTGTAAAGGCCCTCTACCCTCACAAACACAGACTAATCTATTCCAGACTCCCTCTGTTCCACCCCTGTACAATGGCGGTGGGGTCATTGAGGAGGGGACTGCTCACCTTTTCCCTGTTAATGTTAACCCAGGAGGTGACAGACCCACCGCATGGTATCCATGGCAGGCTCAGGACCTTAAAGAGTTAAAGAAGGGAAAGCCACAACTTACCATTCAGGATACCTTCAACCTCCCTCAGCTTCAAAAGCTACTTGGAGAGATCAATTGGCTTAGAGCTTAGATTCCTATATCTACTGAGGAATTAATTCCCTTGTTTGACCTCTTGCGAGGCCTTGACTTAACCTCCAGGGTAAAGTTACCACCCCAGTGCCTACAAATTCTAGCTAAAATCCAACAATCCATAAATGAGGCCACTCTAAAAAGATTTGATCCTGACGCCCCCGTGTCTCTTTATCTTTTCATTGGAAGTACACTGTGCACCGCTCTCTTGGCACAAGAGGGCGAGTCCATACAATGGATCCATTTATCCGTGGGTGGAACTCCTCGAGTTTATTCCATGGTCAACCAAATTGCTGACTGCATTATCAAGGGTAGGGACACAGTAGTCCGGTTGTTTGGCATTGAGCCTCATACCATTATCACCCCCTATAGATTGACAGATTTTACATGGCTTCAAAGAAACGAGAAAATCGCTCTGGCTCTGGAGTGATTTTTTGGCAAAGTTGACTGCCACTATGGCCCTTATAAGTGGATGAGCTCCTTTTTGAGGTTGGAGTAGGAGCCCCCTAGACTTTTTCTTTCTCAACCCAATCCTGAATTCTTAACTGTGTTTACTGATGGAGGGTGTCTGGGAGCCTCTTTGGTCATCTATCCTCCCCTAAAACAGGGATAAACTCCTGTACCCATTAAATCAGTCTCCCGCCAGGTTGAGGGATCGCCACAATTTAAAGAGCTCTTTGCCGTTGTCATGGCGTTGGACTCCATATCTGAGCCTTTCAACCTATTTTCAGACAGCCTATATGTGGTCAATTTACTGCCCCACCTAGTAGAGGCTCATATTGGATTGGACTCCAACCCCATATGTCCTCTGATGATTCAGACCCATACTCTACTTAAACTTAGGGTAAATCCAATATACCGTTATCATTTTAGAGGCCACCAAAATTTGCCTGGATTTCTGACAGAAGGAAATAAAATAGCTGATCAACTGGCCTCTTCACATCAGTGTCACACAGTCTCTGAGGCTACCCAATTTCACCAATTCACCCATGTCAACTGGAGAGGACTTAGACAAAAATTCCCCCACATGACAGTCAAAGACCTAAAGAAAATTATACGCACCTGTCGATCTTGCCAACCTTTTCTTCACGTCCCCCCTCTTCAAAATTTGGGTACCAACCCTAGAGACCTTCAGCCTAACAACCTCTGGCAGATTGATGTCACTCACTATGCCCCTTTTGGAAAACTTAAGTATGTCTTCCTGTCAGTTGATTCCTTCTTGCATGCCTGCTGGGTGACAGCACACTCCGGGGAAAAGGCCAAACATGCAATCAGCCATATGCTTCAATGTTTCACCACCCTTGGACTACCTGATCAAATTAAAACAGATAATGGCCCATGCTTTATAAGCAAGCCCTTCTCA
>NW_008343717.1:2328431-2348238 GCF_000622305.1 Nannospalax galili | reverse complement strand
ATGCTGCAGTGAGGCAACTGGAGGCCCGATATGGCAAGCCCTGAAAAGTGCTGCTTTTATGCCAATAGATCCAGGATCATCCAAGATAAGATGAATAAACTCCAAGAAGATTTAGAAAAAAGGAGGCAAGAGTTTCAAGAAAACCCACTCTGGACTGGTTTACACAGCTTTTTATCCTATGTCCTCCCTCTATTTGGCCCCCTTCTAACACTCCTCCTTGCTCTTACTTTCGGACCCTGCATATTCAATAAGTTCATGTGGTTTGTTCATCATAGAATAGAGGTAATCAAATTACATCAAGTCGAGGTACATTATCACAGACTCACTAGTCAGGAGCCAAGCTCCCATGATTGGCCATCTTCATATGATTGCCCATCCCCTGCCCTCCATGTGGCCAATGACGGGTAAGACCCTCCCAGGCTGATGAACCTAAGACAGGGGCCATGAAAAACAATCATGGTTACCCGAGGACAGGCAACTTCAGTATCTGAGGAGAGGCAACCTAAGACAGGGTATGGAGAGGCACCTTGGTGGATGAGATTCATAACACCCAGTGATGGGTAAGATCTCCACAGGGGAGACAACCTAAGACAGGGGTTGTGTTTCTCCACCGTTACAACAAAAGTAAAAGGGGGAATATGTCAGGTCTCCGGGACCCTCATAATTGTGGCATAACTTATGACGAGGCCTACTGTAACTTCCTGAGCCTGACTAAAATTTGGCGACCTGTCTCTGGCCGGTCACTTCCTCATGGAGGTGACGCAGCAGGGCCCCACCTCGGACTGCCTCTCCCCAATCACAGCTAGTGTGGCCAATTCCCAGTGGCTCACAGCCATTGCCCTAGATGACATACACTTTTGCCCTTCCCTTTTCCACACCCCTTTTTGATTAAACTATATAAGGTAATGCCTGATGCAATAAAGTGAGTTCCTGCCTCGACAAGACTCCCAACTCGGTGTGGTTTTTGAGTTGCCAACACTCACCATCCCGCTCAGCCCCTAAGAGAGGAACACAGGCTGGTCCTGGCCTCTCTCCCTGTGCCATACCTGTCGGAGAGCGATCTGACACTGAAGGTTCTCTCTGCCCAGTGGTTTGCTCAACAGTAGAGCTTCAATTATTGTTAATAACGGCAACTAAGAAACCAATAACCTACAACAGTATGTGCTTGAATTCATTCTTCCTGAAATCAAATTTCTTTCTTGACTCAGGGGAAAAAGTCAGGAAACTGTACGTTGAATTATATGTTTATGTATCTGTCTACTTTTTTATTTATTATTTAACTTTAATTTTATTTTATGTGTATGCGTGTATTGCCTGCATGTAGGTAAGTGCACCCATGTCGTGCAATGCCCATGGAAGACAGAAGAGGCTGTCGGATCCCCTGGAACTGGAATTATGGACAATTGTTAGCTGCCATATGGGTTCTGGGGTTCAAACCCAGGTCTTCTGCAAGAACAACCAGTGTTCTTAACTGCTAAGCCATCTTTAGCCCCATAGCTGTCTACTTTTAAGGTAGACATGTAACTCAGCAGCTGGTTAGAATGTGTGAGTTCCCGAGTTTTATCCCCAGCACTATACACATACACACACACACACACACACACACACACACACATCCTTAAATGTTTATGTATCTACTAAGTATCTGTGCATTTGGTCACTGAAGAAATAAAGGCTACATATGAAACATATATCCAACCTTCAAAAGCTATTAGAATTTCAAATGTGTTCAAAGGACATAGCAAGCCTGTGTGGGAAAGTCTCCTGTTGGGGTAGGACAGGCAGCCAGAGGAGGCATGGACTCTGCTCCCTGGATCTTTGCTCCCATGTATAGGAGGGCATGGAGGGATAGACACCCCAAGAGGAAGTCAGACTGCTGCACAATTTCTAGTGCTTAGCAGGCAGGTTAGAGATGCTTTTCTGAATAACTTTAGGGGTATCCAGGACGCTCTTCTGCCTCTTATTTTGCCCCTCCATGCTCTTCTTTTCACATGAATTGACTTTAAATGTGTGTGTGAAATATTATGTCTACAAGAGGTATATAATGTACCATTATCATTTAAAGCAAAGTAAACTACTATGTATCCACCACTAATTTTAAGAAACAAAAAATTCCCAAGATCCTTGACTCACTATATGAATCCCACTCTCAATTCACTTTCATTCTTCAGAAATACATAACCACAGTTCTGAATTGTCATACACATGCATGTCTTGAATCTTCCCTTGAACTGACTTTGTCATCACACTATGTTTTAGATAGCTGTCAGTAGTCAATTTGACACACCTAGGAAGAAGGAACTTCAGTTGGGGAATTTTCTCTATGAGATTGGCCTGTGGGCATGTTTGTGAGCATTTTCTTTATTGTTGAATGATGTGGGAAGGCTCAGCCCACCATGGGTGATGCCACCCCTGGGCAGGTGGTACTGGGTCATATAAGCAAGTCGAGGAGCAAGCCAATAAGCAGCATTTCTCTGTGATGTGCTTCAGTTCCTGTCTCTGGGTTCCTGTCTCCGGGGTTCCTTTCTCTGGGTTCCTGCTTTGGCTTCCTTCAAAGATGGACTGCGATGGGGAAGTGTAAATCAAATAAACCCTTTCCTCCCCAATTTGGTCTTGGTCAGTGTTTTATCACAGCAATTGAAAGCAAACTAGGACATTCTGGCTTTTTCATTGAGCTCAATAAAACTTTGTTATGTTTCACTGTATGAAAATTATGCTTCCTAAACATTTCAAAAAGAAAATCTCAATATCCTTGGTTCCTGTCCATGTAATTCATTAAAATGCAGGCCCTTTGCCTCAGAGCTCAACAAATACCAGCAATAGCATTGCTTTCCCTCTGGGTTCAAGCTTTGTTGAGAAGTCCCTTTACTTCCTTGACAGGTTGATTGTGTATTCAATTAAAAATAGTTTAGGCTTGAAGGTCACATAGGCTTAGGTATGGAACATTGCAGGTATCTCTATAAAAAGGACATTATGTTTATGTCATCAGTCTTCACAGCACATGTTAATTGTTCTGGAATTCTTGATTCTCAGCCAGTAAGAAGCTTTTAGCGGACTCTTTTTTCCTACTATGTCCCCTTCATTTTCCCTGTCTATCTTGCCTCAGAAAGAAGATCTATGGTGTTGCTACTGTTAGAGAGACTTCCAGAAGAACAGAATCCTAGGGAGGGATCTTTTAAGCATCTGTATGATGTTAAAAATGATCCTTCTTTGTGAGAAATTATGAAAAAAGTTTAGTGTGCCACATCGAAAGGAGTTTCTCTGAATACCTTGTCTTCCATGTTGATTGGAATAGAAGTCCTGGCTAGGTGTGATGGTGCACACTGGTAATCCCAGAATTCAGGGGGATTGCTGTGAGTTTAAAGCCAGCTGGGTCTACAGAATGAGTTCCAAGTCAGTCTGAGCTACAGTGTGAGATCGTTTCTCATAATCGCAATGTATTTTATAAATGTATGAAACTGTCACCAAATAAACAACAAGCAAGAGCAAGTTTTTCCAATGGACCTTTTAGCAGTTGGGCACTTACTACGTTTGGTAACCAAGACCTTCTTGGCTAAGGCAGGTGTCTGTTTAGGATCCTCATCCTCTTCACTTCCAGTCTTTCCCAGAGCTCTGAAAGATAGAAGGAAGGCTGGGTAAGACAGAGAAGCATGGGTCCCTTCTCAGTCGGGTCTGGCAGAGAGAGAGAGAGAGAGAGCATTCTGGGCACTTGGGGTGGGGGGAGGAGACAGAGGATGGGGTACAAAATTGTGGGAGGGTCATTCCTCTAGGAAAACCTGCAACTGTTGTGATTAGAACTATTCAAAGGTAAAGAAAACCAGTCAGAGTGCCATTAGCAGTGCACTTACCGTGCCCTGGACTACCAGGACGGCAGTGGGTCCCTCTAATGTCTCTTAGCTTCTCTTGTAACTTTTTTTTCACAAATACTTGGTGGCATTGCATCTATTCACACTCTCGGAGTCCTGCTTACTCCTCAGGAGTTGGGGAGCCAGCTAACATGGGCAGCTTAGAGGTAATGAGCTTTACAATTGAGTTGCCATTGTGGTTCTGGTAAGAGTCTTTAATTTTTTTGGTCACATGGCATTATAAACTCAAGCAAAGAGAGGATTAATAATGAGAAAAGAATTAAACACTGTCAAGTTGTGAAATTCAGTGTACTTGAACATTTAGCACATGTGAAGCTCTATTCTGGGAGTATACAGTTCTTTAAAAAAATTCCAAGCCAGTTGTGGTGGTGCAAACAATTAATCCCAGCACTTGGGAGGCAGAGACAGGTGGATCTCTGTGATATCAAAGCCAGCTTGGTCTACATAGAAAGTTCCAGGCAAGCCAGGGCTACAATGAGGCCTTGTCTCAAAAATAAAAAACTAAACAACAAAAATATTCCAGATTTTTAAAGATAGTTGTGCTTTTCTATATTCTACCCCAATGCCAGCCTAATTGTCAGAACTTTGTTCATGGGCTGGAGGTCATAACTATACCCAGAGAGCTTGATCTTTCCAGTCTGGGATCTGCTGTTGGCTAGAGGAACAAGTCCATCCTCCTTTCCATCTCTGCCTCCTGTTCTGTAGAATGTAGGGGTACCTGCAGAGTAGGTGTTTGCTTCTACCCAGAAGCTCCCCTGTCTTGTGGGAACAATGTACTTGTTTTGGGTACAGTTTCTTCCCATTATAGCACCACCCCCATATCGTGGGCCCTAGAGGGAACTCATAGTCTCAGTTCCTGTTATCTCTGGCCACACAGAAGTGATATGTATCCCAAACAAGATAGAATCCATTAGAATTTTGTCCCTGGAATTAAACAATTCCTTCTCTCTTAGGGGCTGAAATTGGAAAGACAGGACCTCTGATGTGCTGGTTGCTAGATAGTGTTCCCATGGGAAAACTCAGTATGAGAGAATGAAACAGATGTGTTAGAAGCTGAAGAGAAAGGACAGAAGAGGGAGTCCTGAGTCCTAAGGCTCAACTACCCTGCCTTCCCCTAGAAGGTACTAGAAACCAGTAGATTCTCTGTTTGTACGTCGTCAGGTTTCTGTCACTTGCCACCCAAAGAATTCTCATAATTCCTCACCTGGACTATTTCTAAATGTTTTAAGCTAAATGTACTATGAAAATGCTTGACAAAATTACTGTCAAATGATCTTAAGCTCATAGAGAGGGCTGATGGAGAGAGATTTGACCTGGAATATATAGTCCCAATACATAAAAAGTTCAACATATCACCCAAAGTAGAGAAGAATAGCCTCAGTGACCATGTTTGCTAGTGTGGGTGTGGTCTGACAATGTATGAAGAGCCTTGAAGGACCATATTCCCCACTGAGTATGAAGCTGTGGATGGGCACAGGGCTCCTATCACCAAGCCAAGGTCTGTGTGTGTGCGCGTGTGTGTGTGAGAGAGAGAGAGAAAGAGAGAGAGAGAGATCCTGACAACTTTGAACATGTTACTTTTAGTTCCTAAGAGGAAAGGATTGTTATTAATGAGAGCCAACAGCTAAAGCTCAAAGAATTTGTAGGAGGGGGCAGCACTGGGTCTGGGAAGGTGCGGGTGTGGGGGTGTTACCAGGATACTTCTTAAGCCTTCTAGGCTGTCGCTAATCGCTGAAAACTATTCTTGTGGCCTATCTCAGCGCAGGTGGGGGTGAGTGGAGGACAGAGGCTCCTGGGGCAATTCAGCCTGGTGGGTCCTGCTGGAGAAAATCAGGAGACCATCTGCCAGGTGGCCAGTGACTCTCCTGGGCTTCCTGGGATCTCGTTCAATTTTAACAAACACACAGCCCTGATGTGCTGGCATTTCTGGCAAAAACATATTCTGGCAAATAAAAAATTGCTAATAAAATTAAGTCACATTCTGCATAGCATCTGTTCCATGCCCAGTTTACCAGCCCCTCAGTAACTTGGCACTTGAGTATGATCTCAGACATCAGCCCTGGAGCCTCTGCGGGGAGTCAGACAGGAAGTGTCACAGCTCATCATTTCTGTCAGCTATTGAAGCCAGCGGCCCACTTCTGTTCCTAATATTCCAACAAAGTCCATTGTAAGAATGGCTTGAATTGGCTAAGATTTTCTTGGTATCTAGTGACAGAAACTCCATTTTATCCAGTTTGAACCCAAAGTGGATTTGACTATGGTCAGTAAAGTGTTGTGGCACTCAGGATAGGAATGAATTTATGCTGGGAAGAGGTGGAACATGGGCTCATGTGATCAGGGCTGGCCCCATCTCTCATTACTGTTCTTCCTGTTCAGGGTCCTTCTCCTTTCTACAAAATTCTCATGGGGCTTACGAGGAACCATGACTGCAGGTAGTGTCAGCCACCTTAGGAAAGCTTCCCAGACCGCAAAATACTAATGCAAGACTATGTAGGATGAGGCATGTGCCCACCCCTCTGTGGAGCCCTCTAGACCGTAGCATAAGCACTATGGACAGCCAGTTATGGTCAGGCACCTAGGCCCGTAGCTGGTATCAAAATCCTATTGCAATATAGTGGCTGCTTTTGCAGACATGCTAGTGAGCAGATGGGCCAGTTCTTAGAAAAGAGCAGCACTGAGGACACAGTCTTATGATGTCCATTACACTTGTGCATGACTAACTGCGACCCTTAACCCTACATGCTCCATTTTGCTTTGCTTGCTGAGGAATTGCTCTTTCTGGAAGTGCTTTCCTCTGAGCATAACAACCACCATCTTCATCAGAGAAGCTGTGAATACTTGAAAGAGGCCCTCAAGATTGGGCCGGTTGGCTGTTGGCATTCCCTCATAGGAGGAGGGGGTGGGGAGAGTCATTTGATCCTCACCTGAGATCCTACCACTCTCCCAATCAGTCATAAGTAATTTCGCCTAACTGCACATAGCCTCATGGCCTCTGGAGCTGCTAGAGTATATAGACTGTGGAAGGTTAACAGAAGGGGGAGTCATCATCCATGCTGGGGTGAGGCTTTCTGGTGGTAGGGTTGCTTTGGGGTCACCCATGCTCCTGTAAGTAATCCCTCTCTATGCTCTGTAAGTAAACCCAGCAAACTAATTGATTCCCCAAGTCAGACTTTGGTAGAATAGTGCTTTGGTTTGTCGTTGGTGTTCTATAAAGGAGGGAATAGACATTTGTTTATGTCTGGCCAGGGAAAGGGTTCCCGCAGTAGGAGAGTGCGCTCTACCCATGACCCTTTGGTTTAGAATGCTCTCTGGTCCCACTGCTTTGGTCTAAGAGCACCAAGTATCTCTGAATGGAAGGGTCTTTAGACTGCATCCTGATCCATTCTTTATCAAGTGCATAAATTTCTTCTATCATTTCTCAACCTTCCAGGGTCAAGGAATTCACTTCCTTTCAAGAAATCCTGTTCTGGGCTTGGAGAGATGGCTCAGCGTTTAAGAACACTGGCTGTTCTTGCAGAAGACCTGGGTTTGAATCCCAGCAGCTATCTGTTAGGCAGCTAATAACTGTCCATAACTCCAGTTACAACATGAGTTCAATCCTTGGAACCCACAAAAAGCAGGATGTGTGGCTTTCTTCTGTTAGCCCAGTACTCCTGTGGTGAAATGAGAGGTGGAGACAGGAGAATCACCCAGAAGCTTGTGACGTAGTTGGCCTGGAGTATGCTGTGTAGCAGAAACACGAGAGACCTTGACTCAGAAAGGCAGAAGGAGAAAACTGACCCCTGAAAGTTGTTTTCATATACACACTGTAGCATGCACATGAGTACACACACACACACACACACACACACATACACACACGCAATAATAGTAGTAGTAATAGTGATAATAATAACTGAGATATTTTAAAAACAGTTATAGGGTCAGCAAGATAGCTCAGTGGGTAAAGGCACCTGCCTCAGAGTCTGACAACCTGAGTCCCATCCCCAGGACCCACATAGTAGGACAGAACTGACTTCTGAAAGTTGTCCTCTGACCTCCACATGCACACATGGCTCATGTTCACACACACATACACACAAAATAAAGTGTAATAAAATGTAAAGAAACCACTTTATTAAGACCGTTCACACTCATTTAAAGAGTACAAGTCATTGGCTTTCCTGTATTCAGAATTGTGCAACCAGCAACACAATTTTAGAAAAATTTTATTGCCTCCAAAGGAAATGCCATCCATTAGTTGTCACCCTCCCTGTCACCTTCCATGCCTTTCTGCCTTCTCAGTCATGTCCCTCTAGAGACATGCATTCTTTCTTTGTCTCTATAGATTCTCTGTTGCTATAGATTAATCTATTCTGGATGTTTCTCGTAAGCAGAGTCATACAATGTCTATAAACTGGCTTCATTTACTTAATGCATTACAAGTTTATCCACAGTATAGCTTTATATACAGTATAGTATTATACTTCTCTATCATAAAATAATGATTTTCTTTGTATTGGTGAATTACCATATTTTATTGGTCTATTTATTAGTTGGTGGATACTGGGGTTTGAATTGTTTCCATTCTTTTTGTTGTTATGGATAATACTGCTTTAACACATATAAGCTTTCATATGGATGTATGTGCTATGGCTTGAATTGGAAATCTTCCCTGAAAGCTCATGTGTTAGGGGCTTAAGGAGTGACAGGACCCTGGGGGTTCTGATCTATTGGGTTAATCCATGGTAGATTTATAATATGATGACCCTATTGGAAGGTGGTGGGAAGGAGGAGGCAGAGTCTAGTGGGAAGAAGTAGGTCATTGGGGGTATGCCTTCGAAAGGTCTTGTTTACTCAGCTTCCTGGCTGCCATGATGTGAACAGCCTCTGTCACCCACTCCTACTACCATGATGTTCTGCCTTTATCAAGGAAAAAAAAATCAATAGAACCAGCTTATCATAGATTGATTACCTCTGAAACCATGAAGCAAAAAAATTTCTTTCTTCCTTATGTTAGGTATTTGCCATTGTAATGGAAAAACAGACTAACACATAACTTCATTTCTCTTAAGTAAATATTTTTGAGTAGAATTAATGAATCATATGGTACCTCTATGTTTAACCACCCAGAATTGGTAAGTTGGTAGACTGTGTCCCAAAGGGGCTTTACCATGAGCAATGGGCAGGCTTCTTGACCTAGGGAGGGTTCATTTGAGCAGTGTCCTTTCTTGGTTCTCTCTGGTGAACTAGCTAGCTTCTGTGGTTTGAATGTTTGCATTCATCTCAAAACTTGGTCCCAATGCAACAGTACTGAGAGTGGGGCCTTTAGGGTGATCAGTCATGGGGCAACAAAGATAAAACAAGATGCTGAGAAGCGAGCATCTAGTCACTCTCATACTCTGCTTCTATCTTGTCTTGGACACATTCCATCTTCTTGGCCACATCCAACTGGAGTGGCACTTTGGTCAAGATGAGCTTGAGTGGGGAGATTTGGTCGTGGCTCACATGACATAAAGTCTTATACTCTTACTACGCTTTGATAGAGTTTCTTGAATAAATTTTTTCATCATTTATAGTAGCCCTCTGTAAATCTGACAATTTACAGAGACTGAATGATCATTTTAAATATATTCCACCAGTTTTGCTTCTTTCACATGGAGCTCCTTACGCTACCCTCTAGCCATTGTAGGCTCTTAAGTTCCCAGTAGAGGCCACAGTCCCAGAACTTCTTATTAAAAGAAACACAACCCATAACCCATAAGAGAGAAATGTTTTTTTTCCCTCCCCAGAAGCTTTGGTTTGAAAAACAAGTATCCAAGACTCTTGACTGCTGGCTCTTTTTCAGCCTATCTGTGTTTCCATTTCCTCCAGACCCACCAGGGCACTCTGAAAATTTGTGTGTGTGTGTGTGTGTGTGTGTGTGTGTGTGTGTGTGTATGCATTTAACATATTACACCTTCAGTATAATTATCTATATGTCTCAGTTCCTCCCTTGATTCACACGATTTTCTCTTCTTTTTTCAGTGCTGGGAATGGAACCCAGAGCCTAGTGTCTACTAGGCAAATACTTTACCACTGGACTACACCTCAATTCCTGATTCAGAGAATTTTACAAAGGAAGTATAGCCCCTAGAGCTTTCCATAGTGCTTACAGGATGAACGGATAAATAAGTGAATAAATAATGCAAATAAGCATATCACTAAATGGCATTTTGGTTGTCCCTGTATCCCTTCCATCATCTTAATTTTGGAGGATGCAACCTCATCGAAATGCACCATTCCATCCAAATTCCAATATATGAGGAATGTCTTTCTACTTTCTGGTGACTTTACCCATCTTTCACAGATGGGTCCTATACAACATCTTTATATTCCAGGCTCCTTTCCAGCTCAGGGCTTCTGTAATGGCTGATTCCCATGCCCAGACTCTTCTTTCCTTAGGGCATAGAATGCCTGTCTCCTCATCATTTCTAACATTGGAAATGGTTATTTTTGCTTGCTGCTTACTGTCTTCCTACTGCAAACATGTGCACTGCCAAATGCTCAGGTTCTATAACAGTGTAAGTAGTGAGGACACATAAACACACACTTAGTAAAGTATAGTAAACCCTTAATTACAAACTTAAAACTGATGTTTTTCAGGGTCAGGTCACTCAGTCACTGAGCTGTCACACTGGTATATATAGTATTAATAGGTGTTTTTTATTTTGGTTGCTTCTCTGTGTCCCACTCTCCTAGTACTGTCACTTGAACCTCTAAAACACTGCCCCAGCACCAGCACCCACACAGGAGTTACCCATGTACTCACTTTGGGGATAAAGGAATCACTGCAAAGTCTGAGACTCAGGTGGTAGATTTCTGACTTCTAGGGTCAAAGGTGCCATTCAGATGTAAGACCAAAGGGACAGGAGTAGAATCATCCATTTCTCTTTGAACCTCCCTCAAAGCTCTTGCAGCTGAGGCAATGAGAGGAAAGTGAGAGAATAGTGAAGGTTAAAAGGGTGTCCTGGCATTTGCTACCTTCCAGCTAAGTCACAAAGGTAGAGCAAGGCATAAAAATACCTGTCCTTTAAAATTTAAAATTTCCTGCGTGGAAGTGTGTCATTTGGACCTGTGAGTGTCAACAGCTTGCCTAATGTCCCATAACTCACAACAGTATAGGACAATAAGATATAGATGGGTATAGGAAGTTGGCCAAGAAAGTCCATATACAGGACTGGTAGACTCAAAGAACCCAGCAGCTTCAGGTAAGACCACTAATGATGCATGTGAATGGGAAGACCAGAGGCCTTAACAGGACCCCAGGCATCCAGGATGGATTTCAGTGACCCACAGGGTATGACTGTGGAAGGTCACACCTAAGGACTAAGTAAGACACATTACACTTCAAAAGATGCAAGAAGAGGAGGGAGGCAGATCAGCGGTCCATAGAGCTGCTGAAGCAAGCGATGGAACCCATCTCTCCAAACCTATTTGTCACTTAGGAAGAAAAGGAAAGGGAGAAGAGAGAGCTTTAAAGTCATCTCAAATTGACCCAGTTTAAACACTGACAGTGATTACATTCAATTGCTGCTAGCCAGATAGGAAACTTTTATATAGCTTTGCTAAGTTACAGGAAAGAAATCTAACATTTTTTGTTCAAGGGAAACCATGATTGTGAAACTTTCCAGAGAGCATTTGAGGCTACAATTTTGTCTCTACAGATGAGAAAACTGAGGCCTAAGCAAGATGGGTGAGTCAAGGTGACTCCAATCTGTGTGGACATGGGGGAGGACAGGCCAGATGCCTCACCAATACATCAAAGATAAGAAATGACTCCCTGGCATTTAGAAAAATAGAACATTTTAAACTTTGATGTCAAATTTTAAGAGCTCTTGACTGTTTCATGACAATCAAGTAGCATGACACATAAAATGAATGTCTTTTGTTATTGAATGTCCTTTTCCACTCTACCCTCACCCCTTACTATTTCTAACACTTTTGGAAAAATAGTAAAACACCTGGTGGTTGGTTGTAGCAAGGAAAATGGGAGGCAATCGGAGCAGTCAGCTAGGGTAGGAGAGGGTGGTAATTTGAGAAATGGTTTATTTTGACTAGAACAGTTAGGCAGCAGAGTGGGAAAAGGGCTGCGGAGGAGAGGGGAGCAGCTCAAATTACCAGCCCCCCCCTCAGTAATGACATCGGAGGTAACGGTGCATTTCTTCTGAGGCATATCCTTCTTCAGCTGCAGAAGATGGCAGGGAGTGACTCAGAAGGCTGGTGTCTGGCATCATTAACCAGGTGCCTCTGACTCAGATCTGAGATCATCAGAGTCTATTCTACCCAGCTGGCTCCAGTGTTTATGCTTAGGCTGACCAAAGTTCAAGTCACTTGTCAGATGTCTTCCTGTTTGGACTCTATTTAAGAATGATCTTACCTCTCTCCATCAGGTGCCAGCAAATGAGGATCCAGAGATTCTTCAGTGCTTGTAAATTTGAGCTTCTACTGATCCTACCATCCTCAGTCTGTAGACACCTACTTGAACCTGACAACTGGAAGTTGAACTCATCTGAGGCTGCCTGCCTATGTGGTCCCTGTGGTTTCAAAGGGCAGTAAGGAACTGAAAATGTAGTGGATTAACAGTGAGTTTGGATGTAAGCAGACTTGGGTTAAACTTCTAGTTCTGTCATCTCATAGCTTGGAAAGCTGGACAGGTTGGTTATAAGGTCAGAATTAGCTCTCATTTTCTAAAAAATAGGTATTTTCTAAGAATGGAGTTGATACTAATATTAAGATGCACTTAACTGATACAGAATTAGCACACAAACAATATGAGCTGGCATTGCCTCTGCTGCAGTAACTAATCCTACTCAAAAGGCCCACACGGAGGTAATCAAGGGCTCTAAACTAGAGGGCATTCCTTGATCATGGCCCACCTAGATTCCTTCTACCCCATGTGCTGATCACATCTGCACATTTACAGGTTCCACTGGCTCTAAGGGCTATCTTTCCATCTCTAAATTCTTACTACCCAGTGGAGCAGATCATTTAATGCATCAAGGAGAGACAAATCTATTGTATGGGAGATTTCTTTAAATTTTATTTCTGATTGTCTCACCTGAGGGGGTGTGATTGTGTATGGGAACTGTTACTAGAGGGTATGTAATGTCAGCCTGTGTTTTCAGAATTAAAAAAAAAATTTTATTATTTTTATTTTATGTGTATGAGTATACTGCCTGCATGTATGTGAGTGCACCCATGTCGTGCAATGCCTCAGAGGTCAGAAGAGGGCTTCAGATTCCCTTGGAACTGGAGTTAAGAACTGTTTGTAGCTACCATGTGGGTGCTGGGAATTGAACCCGGGTCCTCTGCAAGAGCAGTCAGTGCTCTTAAACATTGAGCCATCTCTCCAACCCGTTTTCAGAATTTTACAAGGAAAATCCATATGCTTATTTCTCCACAGAAAAAGGAAAAATAAAGCAATATTGTGTTTTTGTTTAAAACATAATAAATCAAAGAAAACTCAAAGCATATGGTAAATAAAAGAAAATTCTTTAACTATGAGGACCTAGATACATGGATTTCTATCCCTAACTAGATCTCTCCAGCTGTGGCCACAGGGCCAATAGTACATTAGCTCTGCTCCTTTCCCATGGGTCTTTGAAGAAAATAGGCCCTCAAGGGTGAGGAGCCTGTGTGTGATATCACAGCTTAGCTGGGGATAGAGAAATGAGCTGGTTGCTGGGAACAGAGGAGAAAGCCAGGAAGAGGCTGAGCCCCAGGACACTGTGGGCTGGAGACTCTTCAGGTGTGTTTTGAGACCTCACTTGATGCAATGACTTCCTTTATAAGGCCAAGTCAAGCTGACAAAATTGGGGGTCCAGCAGCAGCAAAATTGGCTCAAGAAGGTCTCCAATCTCATACCTGCACAGCCACATCATTAAGAGTGTACCTTGCCTGTGGACTAGGAGGGAGGCTGGAAGGATGTGCTTCTTCCCATGCTTTTAATGGTCTATTAATAACAACAAGGTGCAATCTGAACAGCATTGAGCATCATTTTTAACAAGTGGCTATGCTTTGCTTTATTTTCATTAGGGAGTTTGGGAGCTATTCTATTATTTCATTATAGTCTGCCAGAAGATGTCATCTGTGGGAAGAAACTTGACCCAGATGGATTCTAAATTTCTTAGAGGTATTCGATGTTAAAATCCTAAATAGAACAGTTGGCCAATTGCTGGGTGATTCAGCAAAATCACTATGGTTGAAACAGGTGAATTATTTTGCTAGGAATGTAGAACTATTAATAATACTACATTAAGAATTGCTTCAGTTCCCCACTATGTTGTGTTACTATGACGAATATCTGAGTATTATTTTAAATGTAACTCCGGGCTGCAGAGATGGCTCAGTGGCTAAGGGCACTAGCTGCTCTTACAGAGGACCTGGATTCGATTCCCAGCACCCACATGGTAGCTAACAACTGTCCTAACTCCAGTTCCAGGGGATCCGATGCCCTCTTCTGACCTCCTCGGGCACTGCACGACATGAGTGCACTTACATACATGCAGGCAATAAACTCACACATAAAAAATAAATTGAATGTAATTCCTTGAAGCTTAGTCTGACAACCCGAGTTCTCCCATTGCAGGTTTAGCCAGTTGTGTGACGCTGAAAAGTCATTTCTCTCTATGAACCTTAGGTTTGCTAAAGTAAGATTCCTTCTGACTTTGATATCTAATGATGTCAATGTGTATTGTATGGGATGGGATTAGAAATTAGTTTAGCCTTTCTGAAGGAAGATCTGACGTTTTCATCTTCATGCTTTTTGGCTCACTAATTCATTGATACCAATTCATTTTGCTAGTATCTCACAGAATCACTACCTACCCACCTACACACAGAAGCCAAAATTGGAAACAAATTAATCAGAGAAGAGAGGCTAGAGCTAGGACACCAAGCTCCCAACAATGGAATTGCATTGAGAGTAAGCGGGCTGCAGGGAGTTCCCATTTGTATATAATTTGGGTCTTTAGTGGGAATTTTCATGGGTTACTCATGTGTCTAAAAACACAGCAACTAACCTTGCTAAACTAGACACTGGTGGTTATAGCATCTTCTGGAATCTCAGTTATACTAGCCAGAGTCCAGTCAAGAGACAAATCATAGTAATTTCAATAAGAAAGACAGTAAAACTAGCAACTAGTAACTAAGGATTAACTACCAAGGGGTAGAAAGAGAAGTTTAAAGCATACAGGAATTGTAGGCACAGAAAGTAGCAACTGGTAGTAAGGCTCTCTCTGGATGGCAGCGTGTATGGTTGTGGCCCATTGGATAGAAGAGAAGTTCTCTGAGGTGTGCCAAGCTGGAGTGGTGTTCTAGTGTCCTTTCCGTTGCTGTGATAAAATATTCTGACCAAAAGCAACTTAAGGAAGGGAAAAAAATATTTGGCTTACACTTCCAGGTCAATCACTGAGGAAAGTCAAGGCAGAAACTCAAAAGCAGACAGCTTGCTGAATTGCTCATAAGTTAGCTTAGCTAACTTTTTTATATAGCCCAAGACCACTTGCCCAAGAAATGGTGCTGCCCACAGTGAACTGAGCCCTCCTACATCAATTAGCAGACATACCCCAGATCAACCTGATAAAGAAAATTACTCAATTGAGACTTCTCTTTTCAGTTGAATGTAGGCTGAGTCAAGTTGATGAGTGCAGGAGGAAACTGTCCATTGGGGTACCAATGAGACTCATTGAAAAGTAAGCTGAGGCACTGATAAAACTCAGTGGTAGCCATTCTCTGGAGTATACCACTGTAGTTTTCTAGAGGGTGAGCAGTACATGGACTTCTGCCTGCCATTGACTCTATATACCACAGGAACAAAACAAAAACACTCATAGAAAGAAGGAAAAAAAAAAACCCCATCCCTTGTCCAGTGCCTTGTGCCAGCAAAGCATTGTGCATACTGGCACAGGAGAAATGTTTACAAGGGCTCAGCTCTGTATCACACAGCAGGGAAAATAAGGGTAGGTTTGGGAAGATGACATAAGCTAACAGGCACAGGTCACAGTTTACCTACTCAGGTTCATAGGCAACCTTCTATACACATTTGAAGTTCTGAACAACAATGAAACAACTCCCAAATGAGAACACATTCAGTCCCAGTCATTGCATCCTCCCTGTCTGTATTATTTCTGAAATTCAGTGCTAGGCCTGCTGTAATTTGTAAAGAGTCGGAGTCTTTAATAATTCTTCCCTTTTGGAGAAATATGTAAAAAGGGGGTAGTTAAGGGGGGGACTACAAAGAACTGTGGGAATAAAGGGGGAAAATCCTCCAGATACACAATTAAAAGAAAGCCTTAAGCACAGAAGAAACCCTATGGGTATGGAAGAAATGGAAGAAAGCCCTTCCAGAAGCCATACGGTTGTTAAGTGAAAACTCTGGTGCCAGAAGTTGGTTGCCCCCTATGAGCTGTTGACTGGGAGGACACTAGGTCCCCAAAACAATGAAGGCCATTGCCAATAATTTTGGTTGTACACTGGAAGTTGATGGAAAAACCCTATTACTGAAGACACTGCATGATGTGAGCATGGGAGAGGGAAAATCAAGCTTGGACCAAGCTGGAAACTCCCTGCCACTAGATGGGTGGCTTTCATGGTGCCAAAAGGCAACATGCAGATGATTGGGGGAGAATAGTCCCATATAATTCTCCTCAAAAACAGACCCCATGTGTTGCACTACCAACATAGTAAACAAGATGTTCCTGCTGGTGCAAAAGTGGAGCATCTAGTGTATGTACAACCAACAAATTTTTGATTGGATATAATGCCTGCCTCTAGGAGTGGAACACACACCTGGTACTGTAGACCTGGCCAATCCCCTGTGGCAAAGGAGACTATAGGCCCCAGTGGGAAGTCACTGCAATTGCTTTGTTAGATAGAAATGATGCACCTGATAAAGTTCCAACCAAGCATCTGTGTTTACACCCATAGGTTAAGTTATTATAGCAGTCACTGTTTTGATGTTCTTGCTTCTTGCTCTGTGTGTTTTTATAGTTGATGGAATCCCACTCAAACTGGCCAACAGCCCATAGAAAACAGATGATGCAGAGACCTGAAAGTTTAGTGCCTTGTGACAACGGGAGGAAGATCATCCCATACCTAACACCACCTCCAAGGCTCAGGGACTTTTTCAGAAAAGGTTGGCAAAAAGAATGTAAGAGCTGGAGGAAGGGGTGGAGTGTTAACTGGAAATGTCTTTTGACTACTATGCTGGCAAGCTATAGTCACACCTCCTTCCCACTCTCATCAAGGAGTCGAGCAGGGAGTCAGTTACCCCTCACACCCAATCAGTTGACCTTTGCTGCCTATGGGATGAGGGGGAAAGGATATATAAGCTGAGAACACAAAGAGGCACCTCTCATAATTTTTTGTGGCTGTCAGGAGGTCACAAGATCTGTATTTGAGTGTGGACTTTATGGTGCAGCCATAAATGTGGGGCCCCCACTCTCAATAAACCCCTATCTTATGCTCTGTTAAAAAATATAAAAATAAAAAATAATAATTCTGCCCTTTTTTGTCATTGCTGTTATAGTTTTCCACTAACCTTTTCTTTTGGTTATAGAATTAAAAGGCATCTTAGAGGATCTACTGGCTTCAAGCATAGTTCCTTGGCCCCATTATAAAGCAGTAATCGAGTTTTTCCTTTAGTAATCAGGATAAAATATTCTGGCCATTTTATGCTTTCTAGCTCATTGGTAGAAAGAACCACAAGGGACCAGAGGGCCACTTCACCTGTCCATGTGATGGATCTATTGCCATGTCCCCTTTGGAAGCTTTCCTCTTTGGGGGATAGGCCCTCCAAACAAGCAAAGCATAAGCTACCAATATGGAAAACAAAACTATCAGGAGTTTGATATGAGTGAGAAGAACCATTTTCATCTCTATTCCTTAATTTCTGGGACATATTTTCTGGCTATGGAGACAGTACATGCAATTGCCATCAATTCAAATATGTTCTGCATTCTATAGAATCTTCAGAGTTCCTTCCCTCCGTCCCTCCCTCCCTTCCTTCCTTCTTTCCTTCCATCTTTCCTTCCCCATGGTATTGCTATGTAGCTCAGATTGGCCTTGAACTCCCAATCCTCCTGCCTCAGCCTCTCATGTGTTGTGATTACAGGAGTGTGCCTGCATACCCAGACTCCCATCCTACCTTATGATCAGGCCTGCTGCTCATGTATGATGACATATGTAGCAAATGCAGTTTATGCATTAGGCATGAGCTGATTTCTTCATACTCTTTGATATGAAATCCATTCCTTAATTAGAAGCAATAGTGTGGAATGTTGTGTGGAATGCTGAATAAGACACACTGTGGGTCCCCAGATGATGGTGTGGGAAGAAGCATCAGTGGGAGGAAGGTAAGTCCATGTGCAGATTATGTGTCTATATTAGGGAGCATGAATGTCTGCTCTGTCCATAATAGAAGACTCCCAATGTAATCAATCTGGAGCTAGGTAGCTGGCCGGTCTAACCAAGGAACTGAGATAGATTGGAGTTCCTTGGTCTCTACAACTTTCAGAATAGTGAATCAACAGCAGTATTGTTCAGGTCAGTCTTGGGAAAGGAAAGTCCATGTTGCTGGCCCATGCATAACCTCTATCTTACCACTAAGATATTTAGTATCTTACCACTTAGTAGCTACTAAGTGATGGGCATAATGAGCAAGGACTGGAATGAATGGAGAAAACGGTTGATGTTTATGGATAATGTAGTTTGTCCACCTGTTTAAGAGCCACTGATGAAAGAGATAGATAATTCCACTCATGTGGGATAGGAATATCTTCACAATTTTACCTATATTGAGAGGTCTTTTCACATGCCTTTTTCAAAGACATTCTTGACATCAGTTTTCCAATCCTGGTCCTTCCCCATCTCTGATGAAACAGTCAAATCACTGGCAAATTTCACAGATCACTGTAGACCCATGCTTCTGACATTCCCTTTTCCAGTGTACCACTTGCAGTTCTGTCCACTGGGCAGATTTTCCTATTGGGTATCCTTTTAGGATCATGTTTATGTGGGGCTGTTATGTTGGCCAGATGTCCATTTTCAGGAAGTACTGGCATATGATCTAGACTGAGTTTTTTTCCCTTTCAGAGGTACACATGAGATAATCCTCAAAGGGGACTGAAGGTATGGATTGAAGGAATGAAGCCAACACCTTAGTGAAGCAGTCTGAGCCACCTGCTTATTCAAGTCACCAGTTCCCCCTGGATCTACCTGAGTGGTTTCTCACATACCATCTCTACTCAGTGACACAATGCTGTTGCATCCATACAATCTAATGACTGGATGGGGTATTAAACATTTAGCACCTGGTAGAAAGCTTGGGCCCCATGGCCATCTGAAGTCCTATTGTGGGGTTTGCAGGCTCTCTTGATCAGTGGTAATAAAGAAGCTGCTTCTCCAACCTAAGTGTCCCTCAACTGACAAGTAGATAATGAAAATGTCATGCATTTGTACGATGGAGTTTTACTCAGCAATAAAGAAAGATGAAATTATGAAATTTGCAGGTAAATGGATGGAACTAGAAACTGTTATACTCTGAAGTCCTATTGTGGGGTTTGCAGGCTCTCTTGATCAGTGGTAATAAAGAAGCTGCTTCTCCAACCTAAGTGTCCCTCAACTGACAAGTAGATAATGAAAATGTCATGCATTTGTACGATGGAGTTTTACTCAGCAATAAAGAAAGATGAAATTATGAAATTTGCAGGTAAATGGATGGAACTAGAAACTGTTATACTAAGTGAAGTAACACAGACTCAGAAAAAAATTAACGTATGTGCTCCCTCATATGTGGATCCTAGAACCAGACTCTGATAAATGAGTATGTAACCAGACATAACCACAGGAACCAGGATAATGGAAAGGAAACAGGGAGGTAAAGGAAAAGAAAGAACCTGAAAGAGAAGAACAGTAGGAAA